>NC_059256.1:2318528-2381028 GCF_017591435.1 Portunus trituberculatus | reverse complement strand
AGTGGCTGCAGCCCCGCCCTGCCCCACCCCCTGGCCCACAGCTGCACCCGCTGGGGGAAGCAGTGGCGGGGTTCACACCCCCTGGGGTGGACGGCGACTCTGGCCACTGGTGGTGGTGGTGGTGGTGGTGTGGGGGCAGGGAGCGGGGCGGCGTCACCACCACGGGGCGAGGCGGGGTGGTGTCCGGGGTGCGTGGGGCTGGGGTGGTGCCATACAGGGCGGCGGTGGAGGACAGGCCCCCCCCACAGCTGCAGGAGGCCGTCCCGCAGCACCCGCCAGGCCCCGCCCCGGCCCCGACACCCTCACTCAGCTCCCTCTCCTGCTGCTGCTGCTGCACGCGCTGCCTCACCTGCCGGGGCGAGGCGGGGCTGTCCTGTGGGGCATCCATGGGACAGTGGTGGTGGTGGTGGTGGATGTGGTGGTGGTGATGGTGGCTCGCACTCTGCCCCATACTGGCTACCGCACCCCCCCCATCATGCTGGCGGGGCTGTGGGGCGGCGTGGTTCACTGGGCCATGGGGCGGTGGGATGAGAGGCTGGAGCAAGGCTGGGGCGGGGCTGTGGGGCTGTGTGGACACTGTGATGCTGTGATTGTGACCTGAAACACACAAACACTGTTACACACACACACACACAAACCTTACCAAAACACCCTTAAACACACAAAACACACAAAAAAACACTCTTAAACACCACAAAAACACCCTTAACCCCTTCAGCAGTGTGACGTGTTTCCCTATTCCTTGTGGTGACTATTTGGTGACTTTCTACAGCTTCACAAACTCATGTGGGGGATTAAAATGGTGAAGACTGTGGCCATTAATCTTCTGCCCTCCATACACCCTTGCTAATGTCAATAAAATGGTCTAATGGTACACAAAACTCAATTAAAATAGTGAAGACTGTGGCCATTAATCTTCTGCCTTCCATACACCCTTGCTAATGTCAATAAAATGGTCTAATGGTACACAAAACTCAATTAAAATAGTGAAGACTGTGGCCATTAATCTTCTGCCCTCCATACACCCTTGCTAATGTCAATAAAATGGTCTAATGGTGCACAAAACTCAATTAAAATAGTGAAGACTGTGGCCATTAATCTTCTGCCCTCCATACACCCTTGCTAATGTCAATAAAATGGTCTAATGGTGCACAAAACTCAATTAAAATAGTGAAGACTGTGGCCATTAATCTTCTGCCCTCCATACACCCTTGCTAATGTCAATAAAATGGTCTAATGGTACACAAAACTCAATTAAAATAGTGAAGACTGTGGCCATTAATCTTCTGCCCTCCATACACCCTTGCTAATGTCAATAAAATGGTCTAATGGTGCACAAAACTCAATTAAAATAGTGAAGACTGTGGCCATTAATCTTCTGCCCTCCATACACCCTTGCTAATGTCAATAAAATGGTCTAATGGTGCACAAAACTCAATTAAAATAGTGAAGACTGTGGCCATTAATCTTCTGCCCTCCATACACCCTTGCTAATGTCAATAAAATGGTCTAATGGTGCACAAAACTCAATTAAAATAGTGAAGACTGTGGCCATTAATCTTCTGCCCTCCATACACCCTTGCTAATGTCAATAAAATGGTCTAATGGTGCACAAAACTCAATTAAAATAGTGAAGACTGTGGCCATTAATCTTCTGCCCTCCATACACCCTTGCTAATGTCAATAAAATGGTCTAATGGTACACAAAACTCAATTAAAATAGTGAAGACTGTGGCCATTAATCTTCTGCCCTCCATACACCCTTGCTAATGTCAATAAAATGGTCTAATGGTACACAAAACTCAATTAAAATAGTGAAGACTGTGGCCATTAATCTTCTGCCCTCCATACACCCTTGCTAATGTCAATAAAATGGTCTAATGGTACACAAAACTCAATTAAAATAGTGAAGACTGTGGCCATTAATCTTCTGCCCTCCATACACCCTTGCTAATGTCAATAAAATGGTCTAATGGTACACAAAACTCAATTAAAATAGTGAAGACTGTGGCCATTAATCTTCTGCCCTCCATACACCCTTGCTAATGTCAATAAAATGGTCTAATGGTGCACAAAACTCAATTAAAATAGTGAAGACTGTGGCCATTAAACTTCTGCCCTCCATACACCCTTGCTAATGTCAATAAAATGGTCTAATGGTGCACAAAACTCAAGGTAAAAATGTGTCCCAGTACTGAAGGGATTAACTTAGAGTGTTTAAAGGAATTTTAAGGTACAAGGATATTTTAGGGTGTTTTATGCAAGAAGGCTGTTAAGGTGTGTTTAAGAGTGTTTTAAGCCAGAGGAAGGGTGTTTAAGTGTGTTTAGGTGAATTTTAACCCAAAAGAAAGATGTTTGTGGGTGTTTTAAGCAAGAAAAAGGGTGTTAAGGAGTGTTTGGGGGTGTTTTAAGCCAGAAAAGGATGTTTTAGGATGTTTAGGATGTTTAGGGATGTTTGGGGATATTTTAAGCCAAAGGAAGAATGTTTTGGGGTGTTTTAAGTAAGAAGGCGGCTGTTTAGGGTGTTTGGGGGTGTTTTAACCAAGAAGAAGGCTGTTTAGGGGTGTTTGAAGATGTTTTGGCAGTGTTTTTAGCCAGAAAAGTGATGTTTTAAGGTGTTTTAAGTAAGAAGGCTGTTTAGGGGTGTTTGAGTGTGTTTAGGGGTGTTTAAGGGTGCTGATAGGTGTATAGGGGTGTTTGGGGGGGTGTTTGGGGCTCTTTAGAGGGTGTTTAAGAATGCTTAGGGGTATATAAGAAGTTTAGGGATGTTTGGGGTGTTTAAGGGTGTATAAGGATGTTTTGGGGTGTTTAGGGTGTTTTGGGGTGTTTAAGGGTGTTTGGGGGTGTTTAGAGGTGTTTGAAGGTGTTTAAGGGTGTTTGGAGGTATCTGAGGGTATATTAAGGTGTTTCGGGTTGTTTAGGGGTGTTTGCGGGTGTTTAAGGGTCTTTGGGGGTGTATAAGAATGTTTGGAGGTGTTTAAGGGTGTTTGGAAGGTGTTTGAAGGTGTTTAAGGGATGTATAAGGGTGTTTAGAGGTGTTTGAAGGTGTTTAAAGGTGTTTGGGGATATTTGAGGGTATATTAGGGTGTTTGGGGGTGTTTAGGGGTGTTTAAGGGTGTTTGGAGGTGTCTGAGGGTATTTTAGGGTGTTTGAGGGTGTTTGGGGCTGTTTAAGGGTGTTTGGGGGTGTTTAAGGGTCTTTGGGGGTGTATAAGAATGTTTGGAGGTGTTTAAGGGTGTTTGAAGGTGTTTAAGGGATGTATAAGGGTGTTTAGAGGTGTTTGAAGGTGTTTAGAGGTGTTTGAAGGTGTTTAAGGGATGTATAAGGGTGTTTAAGGGTGTTTGGGGGTGCCTGAGGGTATAGTAGGGTGTTTGGAAAATGTTTGGAGGTGTTTAAGGCTGTTTGAAGGTGTTTAGAGGTGTTTGTGGGGTGTTTAGAGGTGTTTTGGGGGGTGATTAGAGGTGTTTGAAGGTGTTTAAAGGATGTATAAGGGTGTTTGGGGGTGTCTGAGGGTATATTAGGGTGTTTGAAGGTGTTTAGGGGTGTTTGGGGGTGTCTGAGGGTGTTTTAAAAGCCTCAAACAACACTGAAATGGTATACAAGATGCGTCACAACCTCACCACAAATATTCACCACTCCTTATACAACCTCTCTCTCAAATGCTCAATTCTCCTTTCGATTTAATGTCAGAGGAAAAAAAGGCCTAAGGAGACAAAAAGGGGATTAAAAGAAGCCCCCTACTTGTTTGCCAGTCCCCTAGCAGGCCTGGGTTAGGTACAGTTAAGAGATAAATGTGTTAGGAAGGTGGAGAGACAGACAGAAGCAGGCAGGGAGTTCCAGAGTGTGCCAGAGAAAGAGATGAAGGATTGAGAGTACTGGTTAACACTCTCTCTCTCTCTCTCTCTCTCTCTCTCTCTCTCTCAAATAACCTCAAACAAGATTACCAAGAATCTATTAAGAGGGACAGGAAGTTGAGAGAGAGAGAGAGAGAGAGAGAGAGAGAGAGAGAGAGAGAGAGAGAGAGAGAGAGAGAGAGAGAGAGAGAGAGAGAGAGGTTGTTGTGATAAAATTCCACCTCTCTCTCTCTCTCTCTCTCTCTCTCTCTCTCATAAAGAAAGAAGGAAGTGAAACAGGAAATTGTTGAGAGAGAGAGAGAGAGAGAGAGAGAGAGAGAGAGAGAGAGAGAGAGAGAGAGAGAGAGAGAGAGAGAGAGAGAGAGAAGTCCTTACAGAATGAATGATAACACACACACACACAAAGAGAGAGAGAGAGAGAGAGAGAGAGAGAGAGAGAGAGAGAGAGAGAGAGAGAGAGAGAGAGAGAGAGAGAGAGAGAGAGAGAGAGAGCTCCGGGAAATAATTAAGTTATAAGCTTTTTTTAAATGATTTGATGAGAGAGAGAGAGAGAGAGAGAGAGAGAGAGAGAGAGAGAGAGAGAGAGAGAGAGAGAGAGAGAGAGAGAGACCTATATTTTGACCCTTTCTCTAATTCACTCCCTTCAAGTGTCTCCATATAAATAGTAGCTTTTTTTTCACTTCCTAATACAATAGTAGTATAGTAGTAGTAGTAGTAGTAGTAGTAGTAGTAGTGGTGGTGGTGGTGGTGACACTATCTGGATGGTGACACTATCTCCAGAGAGAGAGAGAGAGAGAGAGAGAGAGAGAGAGAGAGAGAGAGAGAGAGAGACAATATTAATCATGTCACAAACCACCACCACCACCACCACCACCTCCTGTTCCTCCACCTCCTCTTCCTCTCCCTCTTCCTCCTCCTCCTCCTCCTCCTCCTCCTCCTCTCCCTCTTCCTCCTCCACCTCCTCCTCCTCTTCCTCTTCCTCTTCCTCCACCAAGGCCACTAGTAAACATATTGCACTAAACCAAATTAAAAACACAAATTTACACCCACAACACACACGCCACTGGACACACACACTTCTAATCCTTCTTCTTCACCTTCTACGTGCTCTGTGGCGGCTGTGGTGGTGTGGTGAGGTGTGGTAGAGTGCGGTTAATGTGGTACTAGAAATCCCTCCGCCCTCTCTGACCGTCTTACAGTGAATGAGTGAAAATGGCTGAAGGTTTAAGGGTGTCTGAAGTGACGTCACGGCCCGGGGAATGTAAACAATGGCCTTTTCAGCTTTTCTAAGAGTTTTTTGGGTGTTTTAATGGTGTGTATGGGTTTAATGGGTGTTTTTATGTGTGTTTTACTCCTATATGTTTTTGGGTTAGTGTTTTATTAAGGGTGTTTTTAAAGGGCACTAGTTTATGTGATGTCATGGATGTGTGTTGGTCTCAGCGCAGTGGTATTTTGTCGACATCTAATTAATATTTTCTATTTTATTCTTTCCAGACTCTAATAACTTTTCATTTTCCTTCTAAAATTCGTAAGATAATTAATTGTAACTTTATTGTTGTATTTAGAAGTGATATGATAGAGTTTGGTTAATTTTTTTTATGCATTTCTTTTTCCGTCTATCTATTAGCGGAGAGAGAGAGAGAGAGAGAGAGAGAGAGAGAGAGAGAGAGAGAGAGAGAGAGTCGTTTGTCATAAAATATAAATAAAATAATAATAAAAAAAGATCAGAATAATTATCTAAGTTGTTACAAAGTGTTCCAGAGAGAGAGAGAGAGAGAGAGAGAGAGAGAGAGAGAGAGAGAGAGAGTAGTAGCAGTAGCAGCAGCAGCAGCAACAGCAGTAGTAGTAGTAGTAGAAGTAGAAATAGTAGTAGTTGTCGTAGAGAGAGAGAGAGAGAGAGAGAGTGAGATAATACAGCCCGCGGGAAACGAGTCTCACTGCTTTCCACTACGGTACAAAACATGGCCGGCCGAACCAAGCTTATATTTTGAATCTCCTTTTCCTCTTTTTCTCACTAACCACTGCGAAATAGCAACACAAACTACATAGAAAATAAAGAAAATAAAACAGAACGCCATTTTATCTCATACATTTGGCGTCTTAATGACTGGTTTGTGAAATATTAGCGATTTTCATAAGTTAGCGAGCGAAAATTTTGAAACACAACGAAATATAGAGAAAGAAGTGACGGGAAGTAGAAACACACCGCGAAATTCAAACTACTACTATTCTATTTGACTATCTGACTATCTGACTATCCAACACAACAACAGAGGAGCTACTTGTACTATCAGAGAGCCGTGGTAGTAGTAATAGTCAAGTAATACAACTATTTAAATGAGAAAGCTTAGTGTCAGTATCATTCACTCACAACACGCTCTCTCTCTCTCTCTCTCTCTCTCTGCTCCTACACACCCACACACACCGATATACACCCAAACACACCCAAAATATCGCTCCCACACACCCACACACACCCAAAACACTCACACACACACCAAACACCACTTCCACATACTCAAACACACTCAAACACTGCATAGACACCCAAACCTTATACACACCATACACCCAAACACACCCAAAACCACACACACCACTCATACTCAAACACACTCAAACACTGCTCCCACACACCCATACACACCCAAACACTGCTCCTGCACACACACACACCGATATACACCCAAACACACCCAAAACACACACACCAATCACCACTTCCACATACCCAAACACACTCAAACACTGCTCCCACACACCCATACACACCCAAACACTGCTCCTGCACACACGATATACACCCAAACACACCCAAACACACCACAGACCACTTCCACATACCCAAACACACTCAAACACTACCCACACACACTGCTCTTATACACCCAAACACACCCAGAACACCGCTCTTATATACCCACACACACCCAACACCACTCCCACACGCCCAAACACATCAAAACACCAGTTCCACACACCCAAATACTGCTCCTATACACCCAAACACACCCAAAACATCCACACACACCCAAAACACCCACACACCCAAACACTGCTCTCAAACACACCCAGAACACTTAAAACACTCAAAACTAACCCCAAATACACTTAAAACACCATGCAACACCTCAAAATGCCCCAAACACACACCAACAGTACCACCCGCACACCCCAAACCACTTAAAACACTCAAAATCAATCTAAAACACACTCAAAACACCATGAAACACCTCAGAACTGCCCTCAAACACACGAAAAAATCACTACAAACACCCAATATACACCAAAATCATCACCACACACACCCAAACCACTTAAAACACTCTAAAATACTCCAAAACACACTCAAAACACCTTACAGCCACTCAAAACACACTCAAAGCATCATACTGTCTCTCTAAACACACTTAAAATACACCCAAATACTCTAACACACCTCAAACACACCACAAGACAAATACATATACCTAAAAACATGTAACACACATTTAAAACACACAAAACGCACCCAAAACATACTTATAACACCCACAACACTACCAAACACACTGAAAACACCCCGGAACACTATAAAACACCCTGCAACACTATCAAACACACTTAAAACACCTTAAAATGACCAAAAATGCATTAAAAAGAACGGCAAGATTACAGGGGGAACTTACGTAAATATCGCGGCTTGGCTCCTCCTCCTCCTCCTCCTCCTCCTCCACTTCCTTTTCTCCTTTCTTCTTCGTCCTCCTCCTTTGTTTCTCGTTTTTTCTTCCTTCTACTCCTTCCATCTACACGTCTGCGCCTAGAAACACACCAAAACACTTAGGAGACACAAGATATGAGGCAAATTATTGAGGAAGAGGGAGAGTCAAGTATTGTGGCTTGCCTGCTCCTCCTCTTCCTCCTCCTCCTTTATTTCTCCTTATTTCTTCCCTCTGTTACTGCTTGCTACTCAACTGAGCCTAGAAACACACGAAAACACGTAGAAATCACTAGATATTGGGCAAAATATTGACGAACTGGACGGGCGGGAGGGAGGGACGCCAGCCCGGGGGTACGATGAGTCACCACCTGGGCCGTGACGTCACAGAATGCGCGGGAACAGGGGTGACTCTGCTGAATTACGTAAATAATTTCAAAATTGACCTATAGAAAAAACGAAGCCATGGCCAAATGCCTAATATTTTGTGACTTGAGAGATACTTTAACTACTATCCACAACATCAAAACATCTCCTGCCTAACTAGTTTTAAAGAAATGTGAAAATTAAGTTTATTAAATGTATAAAGACATTTCCACTAACATCACTGCTAACACATCCATTCATTTCGACTTTGCATTGATTAAGAAAAATATTAGACACTATAAACTCTCTTCTCAGGCATTTAACAGTTATCTAGAACCAGAAGTGAACGAATGAAATAACATTATGTATAGAAATAACATCAAAATATAAAATCTTTAAAAAATCTTGCAAAGCCCAGCCATTTTCCCTTGGCTAGCATTTCAACACACGTTACAGAGTCTGAGCAATCTTTTAAGGCACTACACAACGAGTTACCCAGCCAAGCAGAAACGTAAATAAAAAAAAATTCAAAATATAAAGAATTCGTTTAACAGGACTAAACACCACTTCAAAGTCCACATATTCCTCTCAATAGATTGATTTCACACTTAAAAGAGCATAGGCGATTCTTTGATACCAATAAGGCCCAGTTAGATCTTGAAATTAAAAAAAAATCAAAATGGGAGAGAAAATTTTGACCGCTACGCCAGCTCATAAAACACCACTAAACTTCACATGGTTACCGAACATAGGCGCGGAAAACACTTCAAAGGCAACAAAATACTTCTAGAAACCATAAAAAAAACATACCATGGAAGCGTAATATTATCATTAGCAAATATATGAAAAAAAAAGTATTGGAACCCGCGGTCTGGAGGGTGGGAGGTGGGTGCTCGGCGGGACGGAGGGACGGGAGGACAACAATATGAGTGGAACAGACAGGCGCTATATGAAAATGAAGCCATGTTTGACCACGAATATTGAATAGTAGACTACTGGCTCCATTCTGAGACATGTTTGACTTACAGTACGTGAAAGAAGCAAATAATATCGATAACACTGAGATTGCTTCATAACTGCTCGTATTAACGCGTCTTTTCAATCCCTGGGTAGATTTTCATACACTTTTCACTCGTATGTAAAGCAAACCTAGAAATAAATGATTGGCCTTCAGATTACCTAAGTATATGAAGGCAAGGCAGTGTGGAGGGTTGTGGTCAAGGATGGCAATAGGTTGACCACGGTTCGTACTGCTGGTTCACTCCTTTTCAATACTTCACTTTGTTTGTATGTGTGTGTGTGTGTGTTTGGGTGTATATATGCATGTTATGGATGTGTTTACGGGTGTTTGAGTATATATATAAGTGTGTGTGTGTGTGTGTGTGTGTGTGTGACGAAACTAACCACTACCACTAAACACTCCCACTACCACCACCACCGTCAGCCCGCCACCACTGTCACCAACACCACTACCACCCCCACCACAGTTGCCAACCCCCTGCCCCGTAGCCTCAAGTATGGCAGTGTCAACAGTACAAACGCCTACGGTAACTTCACTACTAAATCTGCTATTAATGAGATGCTATACTTAAAAAAAATTCACATATCGATTCAGTGTTAATTGTGACACCTTTCCCTTCGTTGTGGTGTCCTGGTATGGTGATCTGGAGAAGCAGTAAGTGTTTCAAATGTTTGTAGTTTGACAGGGAGTGTTTGCATAGCCCGCGGGAGAAGGAAAGAAGAAAGACGAAGTGTTTGAAAGGCAAGCTATGATATTTCTTTTAATCTCTATTTTTCTCGCCTCTGTTCTTGAGATACGAGTGTTTCTGACAATATACCACGGTGAATTGATGATAAGTGCAGGAATGTATACATTTTTATCAAGCAAATCTATCTCTTTATCTATTCACGAGTTGATTTACTTATCTATCTGTGTTACCGCCACCTGAAGGCGATGTCGATCAAGTTGTCAGGAGAGGGAAACCTTTCACGGCGACTTGAATGCATTTGTATTTTATTGTCAAAACCTGCAGATGACAAGACAAAGCCATGACAACACTGTGTTGCACTACATACTAATTACATCCAGTGGACAGCGGTACCCGATTTAACACCATTATTTGGTACAGTGTGGGGAGGGGGGGAGAAAAGCCCCTCAACGAGTCGTACCTAATCCCCTCCAACACCTCCAAACAAGGAGTGTTGTCGTGGTCACCACTTTTAACCTTAAGATCTTTTACACACTAAACACTTATGCACAGTACAGTCAGAACACACCACACATTCACCCAATCACAACAACCACAGTACAGAGCATCTTCTCCACACTTACGTATTACGGGTCCTTCGAGCGCTAATACGGTGTGTGTGTGTGTGTGTGTGTGTAACTGCCTGGAGCAAGCTCAGCCCACGATTTTACTTCTATAACACCCTGCTCCCTTCTGTCCCTCTCCTCTGTCCTGGGGCTGCCACGGACGGTAGTAGAGAGAATAACCTGCTGACCCATCGTGTAGGAGAGGTGTATTGAATCCTCAAGACTCAGCAATTTCCACTGTAAACATCTTCGCCTCTCTTCCTTCGCCCTGCCATCATCAAGCCTGTCTCTATACCTCATTCGTTACTTCACCGTACTCTAGTGGCGTCTTCACTTCAGTTTTGGCCCGTAGCATTAACGGCAATATTCAGAAACGCTTTGCTTCCCCGCCACAACAGTTTTTCAAGGCCAGAGAGACAATTAGATGGATTTTCAAGACAGTTCCTCCTTTTGATAATCTAAAAATCTTACTAATCCATAAAAATACTCTTAAAATCACGAATACCTCCAGCTGTAGAGTCTTTGAAGGTAGTGATGGCGTGATAGCAAGGCGGTGCAGAATATTGGCTTAAAACCTTCACTAGAGCGGCTATTAAATAAAAACATACACTCTGCTCATGGTAGTTGACGTGTTTCCTTATCGTCGCGCAGACCTCTTTGCATGCCGAGATAATACTGTTTGTTTACTGTCTATCTGTCCATTTACCTATCTATCAACCCATCAAACTAATATATCTGTCTATCTTATCTATCTATCTATCTATCTATCTTCATATACACGCAGATATTGACAAACTGGCATGGATGGGTGGGTGGCAAATGTGTGTGTGTGTGTGTGTGTGTGTGTGTGTAAGAGTTAACCAGTACTCTCAATCTTTCATCCCTTTCTCTGGCACACTCTGGAACTCCCTGCCTGCTTCTGTGCTTCTTTAAGACTATTATTGAAGTAAGTCAGTCATTCTTTTACATTAGGGAAATATAATAGAGTTTAGAATCAGCTATACTCTCTCTCTCTCTCTCTCTCTCTCTGAACAAAAACACTAAAAACACAACAAAACAACATTAAACTGACAAAAAAAGATGTGGAAAATTTTATCAAGTCTTTTTCACCCCTCTCCCTCTCTCTCTCCCCGCTCTCCCAACCTCTCCCAGCCTCTCTCTCTCTCTTACAACAAAAACACTAAAAACACAACAAAACAGCAACAAAATGACAAAAAAAGATAGAGAAAATTTTAATACATCTTTTTCACCCCTCTCCCTCTCTCTCTCACCGCTCTCCCAACCTCTCCCAGCCTCTCTCTCTCTCTCTCTCTTACAACAAAAACCTCATTAAACTGACAAAAAAAGATGCGGAAATTTTTATTAAGTCTTTTTCACCCCTCTCCCTCTCTCTCTCTCTCCCCGCTCTCCCAACCTCTCCCAGCCTCTCTCTCTCTCTTACAACAAAAACACTAAATATCCAACAAAACAACATTAAACTGACAAAAAAAGATGCGGAAAATTTTAATACATCTTTTTCACCCCTCTCCCTCTCTCTCTCCCGCTCTCCCATCCTCTCCCTTTTACTCTCCCAAGCAACTAGCCAGCGAGCCTCACACCTTCCCACCCCACAACTCCCGCCTCGTGTGTGTCTGAGCCCACAGCCCACAGAGATGTCCACAGCACCCCACAGCAGGAAGAAAGTGTGCTATTATTATGACAGTAAGTACACAAGACCCCCTAGCACCCTTACGGACCTTAAAATCAGCTCTAAGTTCCCTAAAATCCCTTAAAACTGCGTATGTAACTAGGCGTGTTTCTAAGGAGGCATTTAAAGGTCCTCTAATTGTTATTATTTGAATTTTCTCGTGTTTTTAAGGGTTTATTGTTACTTTTTTTAAGGGTTCAGGTTCTTAAGTCACTCTAGAACCCTGAATGACCCCTTAAACCCCCTTAGATGCCCTTAAAATCCCTTAAATCACTCTTAAATAAGGAAGTACGTATGTGACCCTTTATTTCACACCTGTACCGTATTTTTGGGGTATGTTTTTAAGGGAATTAGTCCCTAAAGCACCCTTATACCCTTAGGAACCTTTAAATGTACCCTATATTGTCCTAAAACCCTAAAATCACCCTTAAATATGAGTAGATTACCCGTACATTTTAGTGTTGTGTTTTTTGTATATTTAGGGGTTTTCTTGCAATTTTAAGCCATTTTTCTTTTTCCTCAGGGTTTGTAAGTATGTTTAAGTGTCCCTGTGTAAGTGTGAAGTGCCTGTGTTAACTATTATAAGTAAAAATTTAAGTATGGTTCCATAGCTAACCAAACCGTACCGTAGTGTTTATATATATATACCCGAAATCTTCTCTATTTAAGGTCCCAGGATGAATTTTAAGGGTGCAATGTGTCCCAGGGTGTGTGTAAGTGTGTCTAAGTGTCCCTGTGTAAGTGTGAAGTGCCTGTGTTAAGTAATTTAAATAGATCTTTAAGTAAGGTCCCATAGATAACCAGTCTGTACCGTAGTGTGTTTATAAATCGCTTATATCCCCGTATTTAAGACTCCCAGGGTGAACTTTAAGGGTGCAGTGTGACCTAGAGTGCATTTAAGTGTTTGTGAGTTCCCTTAAGTACCGGTAAAGTGCGTGAAAGTAGTGATATAAGTGGGTTTTAAGTAAAGTGTCCCCATTGCTAGTGAGTGTGTACCGTAGCAAGGTGGTTTACCATAGCAAGTGTTATGGTGTGTTTGTGTGTTTGGAAGTGTGTTTTGGTGTGTTTGTGTGTTTGGAAGTGTGTTTTGGTGTGTTTGGATGTGTTTTGGGGTGAGTTGTGTTTTTAGTGTGTTTCGATATAAGAAGTCATTTTTTTCCTCCTCCTCCTCCTCCTCCTCCTCCTCCTCCTCCTCCTCCTCCTCCTCCTCCTCTTCTTCTTCTTCTTCTTCTTCTTCTTCTTCTTCTTTCTTTCTTTCTTTCTTTCTTTCTTTCTTCCTCCTCCTCCTCCTCCTCCTCCTCCTCCTCCTCCTCCTCCTCCTCTTCTTCCTCCTCCTCCTCCTCCTCCTCCTCCTCCTCCTCCTCCTCCTCCTCCTCCTCCTCCTCCTCCTCCTCCTCCTCTTCCTTCCTTCCTTCCTTCCTTCCTTCCTTCCTTCCACCACCACCACCACCACTACTACTACTACTACTACTACTACTACTACTACTACTACTACTACTACTACTACTACTACTACTATCCACAGGTGACATTGGCAACTACTACTATGGTCAAGGTCACCCCATGAAGCCACATCGAATTAGAATGACCCACAATCTTCTCCTCAACTATGGCCTTTACCGCAAGATGGAGATATATGTGTGTGTGTGTGTGTGTGTGTGTGTGTGTGTGTTTGGGGGAGTTGCAGGGTGTTTTGTGGTGTTTTTGGGTGTGTTTTGGGGGTGTTTTGGGTGTGTTTTGAGATGTTTTGAAGTGTTTTTGGTGTGTTTTGGGTGTGTGTGTGTGTTTGGGGGAGTTGCAGGGTGTTTTGGTGTGTTAGAGTGTTTTTGGGTGTGTGTGTGTGTGTTTGGGGGAGTTGCAGGGTGTTTTGTGGTGTTTTTGGGTATGTTTGAGATGTTTGGGGTGTTTTGAGGTGTTTTTGGTGTGTTAGAGTGTTTATTTTTTTTGTGTGTGTGTTTGGGAGAGTTGCAGGGTGTTTTGTGGTGTTTTTGGGTGTGTTTTGAGATGTTTTGAGATGTTTTGGGTGTGTTTTGAAGTGTTTTTGAGATGTGTGTTTTGGTGTTTTTGGTGTGTTAGAGTGTTTTTGGGTGTGTGTGTGTGTTTGGGAGAGTTGCAGGGTGTTTTGTGGTGTTTTTGGGTGTGTTTTGAGGTGTTTTTGGTGTGTTTGAGTGTTTTGGTGTGTTTGTGTTTTGTGTGTGTGTGTGTTCAGGATGTGTTTGGGTGTTTTTGGTGTGTGTGTGGGTGTGTTTGAGGTTTTAGGTGTTTTTGGTGTTTCAAGGTGTTTTGGGTGTTTTGAGGTGTTTTGGGGCAATTTGTGGGTGTTTTTGGGTGTATGGGTGTGTTTTGGGTGTAATTGTGTGTGTTTTTAATGTTTGGGAGTGTTTTGAGGTGTTTTTGGGCAATTTATGTGTTTGGTGTGCTTTGCGTGTGTTTTGGGTGTATTTTGAGTGTTTTAGAGGGTATTAGGGTGTATTCTGAGTGTGTGTGTGTGTGTGTGTGTGTGTGTTTGGGGAGTTTCAGGGTGTGTTTGGGTGTTTTTGGTGTGTTTTGAGGTATTTTAAGGCAATTTGGGTGTATATTTGTGCATTTGGTGTGTTTTGGGGTGTTTTTGAGGTGTTTTGAGATGTTTTTGAGGTGTTTGAGGCATTTTGAGATGTATAAGGATGTTTTTTGAACACCCATAAACACTCAAACCTTAAAAAACACACCAAAAACACCACAAAACACCTCAAAAACGTTACCCAACACACACCGACACACCCACACACCCACACAGCCTCTAATACACAGCTTTTACTCCCACACAGCGCCCACACAAGGCTACACAGGATGAGATGACCAAGTTTCACAGTGACGACTACATCAGATTTATCAGGAGCATTCGTCCGGACAATATGAATGAATACAACAAGCAGATGCAGAAATGTATGTACCTGTGTATGTCGGGGGGGGGGTGGAGGTATGGGTGTAGGGTGTGTATGTGGGGGGGTGAGAGTGTAGCTGTGTGTGTTTTTTTGTGTTTGTGTGAGAGAGAGAGAGAGAGAGAGTGTGTGTCGGGGGTGGGGAGGGGTGTAGGGTGTAGGGTGTGTATGTTGGGGTGAGAGTGTAGCTGTGTGTGTGTTTTGTGTTTGTGTGAGAGAGAGAGAGAGAGAGAGAGTGTGTGTGTGTGGGGGTGGGGAGGGGTGTAGGGTGTAGGGTGTGTATGTGGGGTGAGAGTGTAGCTGTGTGTGTGTTTTGTGTTTGTGTGAGAGAGAGAGAGAGTGTGTGTGTGGGGTGGGGAAGGTGTAGGGTGTAGGGTGTTTATGTGGGGTGAGTGTAGCTGTGTGTGTGTTTGTGTTTGTGTGAGAGAGAGAGAGTGTGTGTGTGTGGGGGTGGGGGGTGTAGGGTGTGTATGTGGGGTGAGAGTGTAGCTGTGTGTGTGTTTTGTGTGTGGAGAGAGAGAGTGAGGGGAGAGGTGTGTGTGGGGGTGGGGAAGGGTTTAGGGTGTAGGGTGTAGGGTGTGTATGTGGGGGTGAGAGTGTAGCTGTGTGTGTTTTTTGTGTTTGTGTAGAGAGAGAGAGATGGGGAGAGTGTCTGAGTGTGTGTGTGTGTGTGTGTGTGTAGTGGTGTAAGAGAGAGAGAGAGAGAGTTTTTTATGGTGTTTAGAGACAGTTTGTGGTGTTTTTAAGGTATTTTAAGGCAATTTTGAGATCAATTAGGATGTTTTAATTTTTTTTGTGTTTTGAGAAAGTTTAGGGTATTTTAAGGACATTTTAAAGCATATTAAGACAGTTTAGGCTACTTTAAGGACATTTTAGGGCATTTTGAAACAGTTTAGTCATTTTAAGGTAATTTTTAGACAGTTTAGGGTATTTAAAGGTAGTTTGGGGTGTTTAAGGGCATTTCAAGACAGTTTAGGGTGTTTTGTGGGTATATCAAGACAGTTTAGGGCCTTTTAAGACAGTTTAGGGTATTTTGCAGGCATTTTAAGTCAGTTTAGGATATTTTAAGGACCTTTTAAGCCAGTTCATTGTATTTTGAGATAGTTTAGGGCATTTTAAGACATTTTAGGGTATTTCTAGGGTAAAATAAGACATTTTATTGCATTTTAAGGCAGTTTAGAATATTTTAAGGGCATTTTAAGACAATTCAGGGCATTTTAAGTCAGTCTAAAGTGTTTTAAGGACATTAGAAGACAATTTAAGGCATTTTAAGACATTTTAGAGCATTTTAAGACAGTTTAGTGCATTTTAAGACAGTTTAGGGCATTGTTAAAACAAATTAGGCCATTTTAAGACAGTTTAGGGCATTTTAAGACAATTTAGGGCATTTTAAGACAATTTAGGGCATTTTAAGACAGTTTAGAGCATTTTTAAGACAATTTAGGGCATTTTAAGACAGTAAGACAGTTTAGGGCATTTTAAGACAATTTAGGGCATTTTAAGACAGTTTAGAGCATTTTTAGACAAATCAGGGCATTTTAAGACAGTTTAGGGCATTTTAAGACAATTTAGGGCATTTTAAGAATTTAGGGCATTTTAAGACAATTTAGGGCATAGTAAGACAGTTTAGGACATTTTTAAGACAATTCAGGCCATTTTAAGATAATTTTGGACATTTTAAGACAATTTGGGACATTTTAAGACAGTTTAGAGCATTTTTAAGACAATTTAGGGGATTTTAAGACAGTTTAGAGCATTTTAAGATAATTCAGGGCATTTTAAGAAAGTTTAGAGCATTTTAAGACAATTTAGAGCATTTTAAGACAATTTAGGGCATTTTAAGACAATTTATGGCATTTTAAGACAATTTAGGGCATTTTAAGGCAATTTAGAGCATTTTAAGACAATTCAGGGCATTTTAAGACAATTAAGAACATTTTAAGATAATTCAGGGCATTTTAAGATAATTTAGGACATTTTAAGACAATTTGGGACAGTTTAGAGCATTTTAAGACAATTCAGGGCAGTTTAGGGCACTTTAAGGACATACTTGACACCACTACCACTACCACCACCACCACTACCCTTCCAGTCAACGTGGGTGAGGACTGCCCAGTGTTTGACGGACTGTATGAGTTCTGCCAGCTGTCCTCAGGCGGCTCCATCGCTGGTGCTGTCAAACTCAACAAGCAGGCCTGTGATATTGCTGTCAACTGGGCTGGCGGACTGCACCACGCCAAGAAGGTGAGGAGGAGGGGAGGAGGAGGAGGAAGAGGAGGAGGAGGAGTAGGTGAAGGAGGAAGGAAGAGGTGGTGGTGGTAGGAGATGGTGGTGGAGGAGGAGGAGGAAGAGGTGGTGGTGGAGGAGGTGGTGGTGGAGAGAGAGATGGAAGGAGGAGGAGGAGGAGGAGGTGGTGGTGGTGGAGGAGGAGGAGGAAGAGGTGGTGGTGGAGAGAGAGATGGAAGGAGGAGGAGGAGGAGGAGGAGGAGGAAGAGGTGGTGGTGATGGTGGTGGAGAGAGAGATGGAGGAGGAGGAGGAGGAGGAAGAAGAAGAAGAAGAAAAAGAAGAAGAAGGAGGAGGAGGAGGAGGAAAAGTTTTTGGTTTAGTGGATGAGGAGGAAGAGGTAAAGGAATACAGAATA
The DNA here is from genome assembly GCF_017591435.1 of Portunus trituberculatus. Classification (NCBI taxonomy): domain Eukaryota; kingdom Metazoa; phylum Arthropoda; class Malacostraca; order Decapoda; family Portunidae; genus Portunus; species Portunus trituberculatus. The sequence goes on along the minus strand of NC_059256.1, from coordinate 2,363,547 downwards.
CTCCTATTGTACCATAAAACACTCCTTATCACGTTTACCGCCATATGTACCATCGATGGTACATTTCATATCTTCAGTAACCGCCACATGTACCAGCGGTGGTACATTAATGAGGTTTTTTTCCTTTTCAATCAGTATTTCTAACAATACAATAGACAAAATGCAAACACAAATATTTTAAGTGATAGTTTATTGGTCAATTTCTTCAAAACTATAGCATTGAAAGATATTAATACATAGGAAATGTTTTTTTTTTTTCCATGAAATGAAAAAAATTTTTTTATAAACAGTTTATAAACAGTTTAATTTGCATTTCCTTACATTCTATAGCAAAAAAGTAGCAAATTAAGAATTATCAAACATTATTTTTCACTCATCAAAGTACAAAAATGAAAAATTACCACATAAAAGCAAAGTCCTTGAAAAAAAAATATATAATGATCTGATGCAATCACTCATGATACCCATCACAAAATAAATGTCCTTGTAACAACTACAATGCTTGTTTCCTATTTATAGCAAGACAAATGATTTTTTTTTTTTTCCTACAAACACTTTCTTTACAGAGTGAATTCTTTCAAAACATGAGATACACAGATGTGGACTGCCATCACATTTTACACACAGTTTTACTCTCCTAGCTTTTGCAGGTGCAGTTGCACTTCCTTCATTTAGACTAAGGGTCTGATAGCACCCTCTGCACCTTTTCCTTGTTGTTCTACATTGACCTTGCAATTCAACAAGGAAATGAGATGATCTTTTACCTCCCAGAGAGAGAGACTCTCTTCCAATGCTTATTTTCTCTGTTGGAGTTCAATATGAATAGTATTTGTTTCATCATTTGAGCCACAAGTGCATCATACAATGTTATGACCACCGGTGGTTCATGTGGCGCTGCTGAGGTGCTCAGACTAATGTATCACCATACATACGTACCACCCGTGTAACAACACTTTGACAGGTCTAAGAGAATCTATTTGAGGAGCAAAATGCATACCCACCTTCTCGCTCCGCTGCTACCACAGCACTGACCGTTGGAGCGTGGTAAACATCATGGCACCACGGGGCAATTCCCAAACTGCCTTATGGCAGTTAACGTGTTAAACACCCTTTAACACCACAAACTACTCCCTTAACACACTTTAACACCACGAACTACTCCCTTAACACACTTTAACACCATAAACTACTCCCTTAACATCCCTAAAACACCCAAAAATATTACAAACCATCCAGATATCATCTCTAAAATATCCTAAACACCACAAAAATCACCCAAAATCCCTAAAACATTACAAAACTCCCCCACACAACCCCAAAAACACTCAAAAACATCCCCAAAACATCCCAAAAACATCCCCAAAACACCCCCAAAAACCTCCTTCAAACCCCTGCAGAGTGAGGCATCTGGGTTCTGCTACGTGAACGGCATCGTGCTGGCAATCCTGGAGCTCTTGAAGTACCACCAGCGTGTTCTGTACATTGACATTGACATCAAAACACCACAAAACTCCTCTAAAACACCCAGCTCACTGCAAAACACTCCAAAATACTCCAAAATACCCTCAAAACATTCTTAAAACTCTCAAAAACATCCCTAAAACACCCGAAAACACTACAAAACACCCCAAAACACCCACAAACACCCCAAAACACTCAAAAACATCCCTAAACACATCAAAACATGCCGTAAACACCCCAAAACACTCAAAAACACCCCAATATACCTCAAAACATCCCAAAACACCCCAAAAACCCCCTAAAACACCCTTCAAACCCCCTAAAAACCTCTCCAAACCCCTGCAGAGTGAGGCATCTGGGTTCTGTTACGTGAACGACATCGTGCTGGCAATCCTGGAGCTCTTGAAGTACCACCAGCGTGTTCTGTACATTGACATAGACATCAAAACCCCACAAAACTCCCCTAAAACACCCAACCCACTGCAAAACACTCCAAAATACCCTCAAAACACCCCAAAACATTCTTAAAACTCTCAAAAACATCCCTAAAACACCCTAAAACACTACAAAACACCCCAAAACACCCACAAACACCCCTAAACACTCAAAAGCATCCCTAAACACATCAAAACATGCCCAAAACACTCAAAAACACCCCAATATCATCCCAAAAATACCTCAAAACACCCCAAAACACTACAAAACACCCCAAAACATCTCAAAACATCCTTCAAACCCCCTAAAAACCTCTCCAAACCCCTGCAGAGTGAGGCATCTGGGTTCTGTTACGTGAACGACATCGTGCTGGCAATCCTGGAGCTCTTGAAGTACCACCAGCGTGTTCTGTACATCGACATTGACTTCAAAACACTCAAAACTCCTCTAAAACACCCCAAAACCACTGCAAAACACTCCAAAATACCCTCAAAACACCCCAAAATATTCTTAAAACTCTCAAAAACATCCCTAAAACACTACAAAACACCCCAAAACACCCACAAACACCCCAAAACACTCAAAAACATTCCTAAACACATCAAAACATGCCGTAAACACCCAAAACACTCAAAACACCCCAATATCATCCCAAAAATATCTCAAAACACCCCAAAACACTCAAAAACACTACAAAACATCTCAAAACCCCCTAAAACCCACTTCAAACCCCTGCAGAGTGAGGCATCTGGGTTCTGTTACGTGAACGACATCGTGCTGGCAATCCTGGAGCTCTTGAAGTACCACCAGCGTGTTCTGTACATTGACATTGACATTCACCATGGCGACGGTGTTGAGGAGGCATTCTACACCACTGATCGGGTCATGACAGTGTCTTTCCACAAGTATGGCGAGTACTTCCCTGGCACTGGCGACCTCAGGGTAAGTGGAGGGGGCGGTGGGGGGAGGGAGGCATTTGCAGGTTTGAATCTTTGGGTGTTTTTAAGGGTTTTTGAGTGTTTTTAAGGGTGTTTGGGTATTTTTAAGGGTGTTTGGTGTGTTTATTAAGGATGTTTTAGGGTGTTTTAATTTTAAAGGTGTTTGGGTGTTTTAAGGGTGTCTGGGTGATTTTTGAGGTATTTTGAGGATGTTTTAGGGTGTTTGGGTGTTTTTAAGGGTGTTTGGGTATTTTTTAGGGATATTAAGGGTGTTTGGGTGTTTTTAAGGGTGTTTGGGTGATTTTAAAGGTGTTTGGGTGTTTTTAAGGGTGTCTGGGTGTTTTTGAGGGATATTAAGGATGTTTTAGGGTGTTTTTAAGGGTGTTTGGGTATTTTTGAGGGATATTAAAGATGTTTTAGGGTGTTTGGGTGTTTTTAAGGGTGTCTGGGTGTTTTAAGGGTGTTTGGATGTTTCTGAGGGATACTAAGGATGTTTTAGGGTGTTTTTAAGGGTGTTTGGGATGTTAAGAATGTTTTAGGATGTTTTTAAAGGTGTTTGGGTGTTTTTAAGGGATACTAAGAATGTTTTAGGATGTTTTTAAGGGTGTTTGGACAGGCAGGCAGGCAAGACAGTGTGTGGTGTGTTATATGTGTGTCTGTCTATCCATCTCTCTCACTCTCTCTCTCTCTCTCTCTCTCTCTCTCTCTCTCTCTCTCTCTCTCTCTCTCTCACTCTCACTCTCTCACTCTCCGTCTCTCCGTGGCAGGACATTGGTGCAGGAAAGGGCAAATATTATGCCGTCAATTTCCCGCTGAGAGACGGCATTGACGACGAGAGTTACGAGAGCATCTTTGTCCCTATTCTCACCAAGGCAAGTAGTGGTGGTGTAGTAGTAGTAGTAGTAGTAGTAGTAGTAGTAGTAGTACACTCGACCCTGGGAACAACAGAACTCCCATCAACGGATTTTGGAAACTATGGACAAATTCTGCAGTTCGGTTTAATCTACGGACAAATATTAGAATTGTTTGTCCCTGGTTGCGTCATTAGCTGTTCGCGGCCATGTTTAATTAATCTTCAGTCCGTGCTTATCTATTTCAGCTTATATATTGTACTTAAAGCTTTGTAATACAGCTTGAATGATTTCCTAATGCTTACACAATATTTTACGTACAATTTATAGTTTTTTACGCACTTATGCAAAGAATGGACTTTTGCAATCTACGAACCAGGTCAAGTGTAGTAGTAGTAGTAGTAAGAGTAGTAAGTAGTAGTAGTAGTAGTAATCGTAGTAACTCAATTCTCTGTCCTGTGTGTAAAATTGTGTGTGTGTTTGTCCAGGTGATGGAGACATACCAGCCGTCAGCCATTGTACTGCAGTGTGGCGCTGACTCACTCTCTGGCGATAGACTGGGCTGCTTTAATCTCACACTGAAGGGTAAGGCACACACACACACACACACACACACACACACACACACACACACACACACACACACACACACACACACACACACACACACACAAATGCTTCAAAATACACCCAAAACCCATAAAAACCCACCAAAACACTCCCAAATACACCCAAAACACCCTAAAACACTCAAAACCACACAATAGATATCCTGTTACCATAAACACCCTTTTAAAACACCCTCAGTCACCAAAAACACCCTGCATCATCAAAAACACCCTTTAAAACACCCTCCATCATCAAAAACACCCTTTAAAACATCCTCAGTCACCAAAAACACCCTGAATCACCAAAAACACCCTTTAAAACACCCTCACTCACCAAAAACACCCTTTAAAACACCCTGAATCACCAAAAACACCCTTTAAAACACCCTGAATCACCAAAAACACCCTTTAAAACACCCTCACTCACCAAAAACACCCTGCATCATCAAAAACACCCTCACTCACCAAAAACACCCTGCATCATCAAAAACACCCTCACTCACCAAAACACCCTTTAAAACACCCTCAGTCACCAAAACACCCTTTAAAACACCCTCACTCACCAAAACACCCTTTAAAACACCCTCACTCACCAAAACACCCTTTAAAACACCCTCACTCACCAAAAACACCTGCATCATCAAAAACACCCTCACTCACCAAAACACCCTGCATCATCAAAACACCCTCACTCACCAAAAACACCCTTTAAAACACCCTCAGTCACCAAAACACCCTTTAAAACACCCTCACTCACCAAAAACACCCTTTAAAACACCCTCACTCACCAAAAACACCCTTTAAAACACCCTCACTCACCAAAAACACCCTGCATCATCAAAAACACCCTCACTCACCAAAAACACCCTGCATCATCAAAAACACCCTCACTCACCAAAAACACCCTTTAAAACACCCTCAGTCACCAAAAACACCCTTTAAAACACCCTCACTCACCAAAAACACCCTTTAAAACACCCTCACTCACCAAAAACACCCTTTAAAACACCCTCACTCACCAAAAACACCCTTTAAAACATCCTCAGTCACCAAAATCACCCTGAATCACCAAAAACACCCTCCATCATCAAAAACACCCTTTAAAACACCGTACATCATCAAAAACACCCTTTAAAACACCGTACATCATCAAAAACACCCTGAATCACCAAAACACCCTTTAAAACACCCTCAGTCACCAAAACACCCTTTATAACACCCTTAGTCACCAAAAAACATTATAAAACACCCTGAATAACCAAAAACACCCTTTAAAACACCCTCAGTCACCAAAAACACCCTTTAAAACACCCTGAATCACCAAAAACACCCTTTAAAACACCCTCAGTCACCAAAACACCCTTTAAAACACCCTGAATCATCAAAACACCCTTTAAAACACCCTCAGTCACCAAAAACACCCTTTAAAACACCCTCAGTCACCAAAACACCCTTTAAAACACCCTGAATCATCAAAACACCCTTTAAAACACCCTCAGTCACCAAAAACACCCTTTAAAACACCCTGAATCATCAAAACCACCCTTTAAAACACCCTCAGTCACCAAAACCACCCTTTAAAAACCCTCAGTCACCACAAACACCCTTTAAAACACCCTCACTCACCAAAAACACCCTTTAAAACACCCTGCATCATCAAAAACACCCTCACTCACCAAAAACACCCTTTAAAACACCCTCAGTCACCAAAAACACCCTTTAAAACACCCTGAATCATCAAAAACACCCTTTAAAACACCCTCAGTCACCAAAAACACCCTTTAAAACACCCTGAATCATCAAAAACACCCTTTAAAACACCCTCAGTCACCAAAAACACCCTTTAAAACACCCTCAGTCACCAAAAGCACCCTTTAAAACACCCTCAGTCACCAAAAGCACCCTTTAAAACACCCTGAATCACCAAAAACACCCTTTAAAACACCCTCAGTCACCAAAAACACCCTTTAAAACACCCTCAGTCACCAAAAACACCCTTTAAAACACCCTCAGTCACCAAAAACACCCTTTAAAACACCCTGCATCATCGAAAACACCCTCAGTCACCAAAAACACCCTTTAAAACACCCTCAGTCACCAAAAACACCCTTTAAAACACCCTCACTCACCAAAAACACCCATTAAAACACCCTGCATCATCAAAAACACCCTCAGTCACCAAAAACACCCTTTAAAACACTTTAAAACACCCTAAATCACCAAAAACACCCTTTTAAACACCCTCAGTCACCAAAAACACCCTCCATCATCAAAAACCCTTTAAAACACCCTTAGTCACCAAAAACACCCTGAATCACCAAAAACACCCTTTAAAACACCCTCACTCACCAAAAACACCCATTAAAACACCCTCTACACCCACAGGACACGCCAAATGTGTAGAATTTGTCAAGAAGTACAACCTGCCACTGCTACTGCTTGGCGGGGGAGGGTACACGATCCGCAACGTGGCCCGGTGCTGGACCTACGAGACAGCAGTGGCCCTCAGCACAGACATAGCCAACGAACTGCCTTATAATGACTACTTTGAGTACTTTGGTCCGGACTTCAAGCTGCACATTAGCCCCTCAAACATGGCCAACCAGAACACTCCAGAGTACCTCGACAAGATTAAAACGCGCCTCTTTGAGAATCTGAGAATGCTGCCTCATGCGCCGGGGGTTCAGAGCATTGGTGAGTGTGTTTGGGGGGGTTTTTTGGGTGTTGTGGGGTGTTTTTGGTGGGTTTTTGTTTTTTTGGGGTGTTTTGAGTGTGTTTTGGAGTGTTTTTGGTAAGTTTTGAGTGTGTTTTTGGTGTGTTTGGGTTTTGGGGTGTTTTGAGTGTGTTTGATGTGTTTTAGTGGGTTTTGGAGTGTTTTGGTGGTTTGGGGTGTTTTGGTGGGTTTTGGTGTTTTGAGATGATGTGGGGTGTTTTTGGGTGTTTTAGGTTTTATAGGATGTTTTGGGTGTGTATTTTGGTGTGTTTGGGGTGTTTTGGTGGGTTTGAGGTGTTTTGGGGTGTTTTTAGGGATGTTTTGAGTGTTTTTAGAGTGTTTTGGGTATGTGTTTAGGTGGGTTTTTGAGGGGGGCATTCTAAGGGGTGTTTTGAAGTGTTTTTTTGGGGGGTGTTTTGGGTATGTGTTTGGATACGTGTGTGTTTTTAGAGTATTAGTATCCCTCACAAGATTAAGACGCGCCTCTTTGAGAATCTGAGAATGCTGTCTCATGCGCCGGGGGTTCAGAGCATTGGTGAGTGTGTTTTGGGGGGTTTTTTGGGTGTTGTGGGGTGGTTTTGGTGTGTTTGGGTGGGTTTGGGGTTTTTTGTGGTGTTTTGCGTGTATTTTTGGAGTGTTTTTGGTGTGTTTTGGAGTGTTTTGGTGTTTGGGGTGTTATGAGTGTGTTTTGAGTGTGTTTTGGTGGGTTTAGTGGGTTTGGGGACTTCAGGTGAGTTTGGGGTGTTTTGGGATGGTTTGGGGTGTTTTGGGTGTGTTTGATGTGTTTTGGTGGGTTGGGGGTTTGTGTTTGGGATGTTTTTGGTGGGTTTAGGGTATTTTGGTGGTGGGTTTTAGGGTGTTTAGGGATGTTTTGTATGTGTTTTGGGGTGTTTTAGGGATGTTTTGGATATTTGTTTGAATGTGTGTGTTTTTAAAGGATATTTGGGGTGTTTTGGCTATATTTCAGGTGTTTTTACCATATTTTAGTGAGTTTTTAGGGAGTTTTGGCAGATTTTGGGTGTTTTATGTACACACCAACCTAACCTAATCTAACCTAATCAAACGCCCCTAAACCACAGCAATCCCCGAGGACGGCTTGGCGGAAGAGAGTGAGGATGAGGACAAGGTAAGCCCAGACGAACGTATCTCTATCCGCGCATCGGATAAAAGAATTGCACCAGATAACGAATATTCCGACTCAGAGGATGAAGGGGAAGGAGGGAGGAGAGATGAGAGGTCCTTTAAACCCAAGAAAAAGAGCAAAACGTCGAGGAAACGGCCTCAGCGAACAACGGGACTGACGAGGCTATGGGGAAGAAGGAGGTGGTTGGGAAAGAGGAGAAAGGTGGTGGTGGTGGTGGTGGTGGAGGTGGTGGTGGTGCTGGCGGACAGGGCGAGGCAAAGGTCGAGTCTTGATGTGCTTTGGTGTGTGTTTAGGGTGTGTTTTTTGGTGTTTGTGTGTGTTTGGAGAGTGTTTGTGTGTGTGTGTGTGTGTGTGTGTGAAAACTGTCTCTTGTGTTAGTGTGTTTGGATGGCGTTTGTGTGCATGTGTGTGTTTGTCATACATTTCCACTAAGTATAAGTTTGATCCTGTTTTTCCTTCCCGATTTAAAACGTACCTTTAAAAATACAATAAAAAAACGACAATTTTGTACACGTCATCTGTTTGTTCCTGAGAGAGAGAGAGAGAGGCATGTATTTTTATCCTATTAATGTGTGTGAGCGTTTTTATGTGCGCGTTTGTGTGTTTGTATATGTATGTGCGCGTTTGTGTGTGTGTTTGTATATGTATGTGTGCGTTTGTGTGTGTGTTTGTATATGTGTGTGTGTGTGTGTGTGTGCGTGTCTGTATTTATTTTCTTTAAGCCAAATTTTTTCCTCACACACACACACACACACACACACTCTCTCTGTGTGTAAGTAATTGTGTGTGTGTGTGTGTAGAGGTTAAGATTACAAATATAGTGATCAGTATTCTGTATGATTTTAAGCGTGTGTGTGTGTGTGTGTGTGTGTGTGTGAATTAGACAACTTAGAATCTATGTATGACTTTTTATTGCACTCACACACACACACACACACACACACACACATAAAGAGAGAGAGAGAGAGAGAGAATGAACTTAAACCAATAATGATAATAGTAATAATAATAATAATAATAATATATTTTGATAATTTCTCAAAACATGTGTCGATTTGTCTGTGTTTGGAGTGCGTTTGCTGCCGCCGCCGCTGCTGCTGCTACACCCTCCTACACCCACACACTGCCATCAGCTGTAGTAGTGTTTGTGTGTGTTTGTGTGTTTTAAGAGGATAAAGAGTGTGTGTGTGTGTGTGTGTTTGTAAGCATACATATATAAAGACAAGTGTGTGTGTGTGTGTGTCAGTTAATAATAAGACAATTTTGTACATCCGGTGTTTTATTGCCCCCTCTAAACACTCGCTGTTTGTTTTGGTCACCCTCCGAAAGATACAATTGCAGAAAAACACACTTAAACACCACAGTGATGGCAGAACATTAGGTAGTATTAAAAACACACACACACACACACACACACACACACACACACGACTTCTCCCAGCCATACACACAAACACACACACTAACATTTTAGGGTGAAAAGTGAGTATTTTAACTTTCTAGTCACACAAACATAAAATAAACACACACACACACACAAAACAAGCCTGTGCACTCCCCTAAACACCCAAAACACACCCTAATACCTCATCCACACACCCAAACACCCTTACAACACACCCAAACATCCTAACATGCACACAAACACACACACACCTAATTTAGCAATCAAAACACCTTAAAACCCTCAAAAACAGCAAAACACCCTAATAAACCCTAAAACACACCCAACACACTCTAAACACACTCACTCACACTAACACACCAAGATACACCACACCTCTATTCTGTCCATCAAAACACTCAAAAACACACCCAAAACACTCATAAATACACTTATATCCCCCATAACACACCCAAACATCCAAAAAACACACTTAAACACACTTTTATCCCCTACTACACACTCAAACACACTCCAAACACCAAACACCCACAAACATATCCTAAACACTCCCAAACACATTCAAACACTCAAAACTCACCCAAACACACCAAAATACATCCAAACACACTCAAAACACATTCAAACACCCCAAAAACACATCCAAACACCCTCAAACACCCAAAAACACATTCAAACACCCGAAAACACACTCAAACACCCCTAAACCCCCACAAATACATCCAAACACCCTCAAAACACCCCTAAACCCCAACAAACACATCCAAACACTCTCAAAACACCTCTAAGCCCCCACAAACACCCCAGACTACCCCTAAACATCCCAAAAACACTTAAACACACTCCAAATATCCCTAAACACATCCAAACACCCTCAAAACACATCCAAACACATTCAAACACCCCCAAACACCTTCAAACACATCCAAACACACTCCACATTTATCCTCAGAGCTCCTCCTTTCTCTCTATCTTGACCAGCTCCACCTCGAAGACCAGGGTGGCGTGGGGGGGTATCTTGGGGGGCGCCCCGGATGCCCCATAGCCAAGGTCCGAGGGTATCACAAGTTTCCTCTTCTCCCCCTCACACATCCTGGGGGAGAGAGGGAGAGGGGGGGTTAGAGAAGAGGGAGAGAGGGACGAGAGAAGAGGGGAAGGAGGAGGAGGAAGAAGAGAAGGGTGTGGAGAGAGAGAGCAACAGAATAAGCAAACCAGGTCCAACATATCTCTCTCTCTCTCTCTCTCTCTCTCCTTCAAAAACACCTAAATTTTGTCTGTCTCTCTCTCTCTCCTTCAAAAACACCTAAATTTTGTCTGTCTGTCTGTCTGTCTCTCTCTCTCTCTCTCTCCTTCAAAAACACCTAAATTTTCTCTGTCTGTCTCTCTCTCTCTCCTTCAAAAACACCTAAATTTTCTGTCTGTCTCTCTCTCTCTCTCTCTCTCTCTCTCTCTCTCTCCTTCAAAAACACTTAAATTTTCTGCCTGCCTGTCTGTCTGTCTGTCTCTCTCTCTCTCTCTCCTTCAAAAACACCTAAATTCTCTCTCTCTCTCTCTCTCTCTCAAAAACACCTAAATTTTCTCTCTCTCTCTCTCTCTCTCTCTCTCTCTCTCTCTCTCCTTCAAAAACACCTAAATTTTCTGTCTCTCTCTCTCTCTCTCTCTCTCTCCTTCAAAAACACCTAAATTTTGTCTGTCTGTCTGTCTCTCTCTCTCTCCTTCAAAAACACCTAAATTTTCTGCCTGCCTGTCTGTCTGTCTCTCTCTCTCCTTCAAAAACACCTAAATTTTCTGCCTGCCTGCCTGCCTGTCTGTCTCTCTCTCTCCTTCAAAAACACCTAAATTTTCTGCCTGCCTGTCTGTCTCTCTCTCTCTCTCTCTCTCTCTCTCTCTCTCTCAGCTTACCCAATGAGTCCCTGGTCCCAGCCTCGGATGACTTGCCCTGACCCCAGAGTGAAGGTGAGTGGCTGGCCTCGGGGATAGCTGCTGTCAAACTCTGTGCCGTCCTCCAGCTTGCCCTGTGTGGGGTGGGGTGGGGTGGTTAGATCATTCAGTAACTCTCTCTCTCTCTCTCTCTCTCTCTCTCTCTCTCTCTCTCTCTCTCTCTTTAATACAAACACTCTCTCTCTCTCTCTAACTCTTTCTTTAGTTAGGTTATGTTAAATAATGCAATAACTCTCTCTCTCTCTCTCTCTCTCTCAAATTACCACCTTACTCCTCCCACTCTCTCTATATCTCTCAAACTACCACCTTCTCTCTCTCTCTCTCTCTCTCTCACCGCGTAGTGCATATGAAGCAGGTCGCCTCGTCTGCTCTTAAGTGTGCAGTTGTCCACTCTCTTCTTCACTCCTATCTGTAACTTCTTCACCTTCTCCTTCTTCTTCTCCTCCTCACCACCACTCACCACCACCACCACTGCCATCACCATCACCACCACGTAATCCAAACGCATGCTGGGGATTAAATAGAGGAATTATTAAGATTTGACACGGAAAAACTACGTCCTCTCTCTCTCTTTCTCCACCTTCTCCCTTATTTAACCCGTAATTTCTCAGTATCCACATGCAACACCCACTATCCACGTATACCCACATCACCACAGGACACTTCTCAACCCTCACACGTAAAATTAACCCAACCTGATTGATATTAATGGAGAAAATGTGAAAAAGGTTAAAATATTTCCCACTCTCGGCTCTGGTCACCACGCCGCCTCTCTAGGTAAACAAATCTGGCGGAGTGTGATTGGTGGACAGAAAAAGCTTATTATTAATTTTCTAAGGTATTTAAGGGGTATTTAAGGGTTTGGGAAGGTAGTTTAAGGTTTTTAGTAGGTCATGTATTTTTGTGGAGGTTTAGAAGTGTTTAATTTGGTTTGTTTTTTTATTTAGTTTTAGGCTGGTAACTTATCGAGTGGGTGAAAATGCGCACACACACACACACACTAATGGTAATAAAAAAATAATGGACAAATTAATAAGACACACTGCATTATTATCTAAGGGCAAACTATTAATATTCCTGAAAGACAGCCTTGATAGTTTTAGAGCCAGCAGGAGCCAAGAGATAAGAGTTTGCCCAGATTAGCTCTCACCACAATTAATTTTCCAAGGCCAGAGATAATTAACTTCATTTTCAAGAGTTTTTACTTTTAAATAACCATAAATCTTACTAATCCATCACCAGAACCGTGAAAATACCCTAAAAAACACGAGTATCTTCAACTACAGCCTTTGGAAACCAGTGATGGGGAGAGAGCAAAGGGTTTCAGAATCCACACATTTCAAGACTCATGTGGGGGATTAAAATAGTGAAGACTGTGGCCATTAATCTTCTGCCCTCCATACACCCTTGCTAATGTCAATAAAATGGTCTAATGGTACACAAAACTCAATTAAAATAGTGAAGACTGTGGCCATTAATCTTCTGCCCTCCATACACCCTTGCTAATGTCAATAAAATGGTCTAATGGTGCACAAAACTCAATTAAAATAGTGAAGACTGTGGCCATTAATCTTCTGCCCTCCATACACCCTTGCTAATGTCAATAAAATGGTCTAATGGTGCACAAAACTCAATTAAAATAGTGAAGACTGTGGCCATTAATCTTCTGCCCTCCATACACCCTTGCTAATGTCAATAAAATGGTCTAATGGTGCACAAAACTCAATTAAAATAGTGAAGACTGTGGCCATTAATCTTCTGCCCTCCATACACCCTTGCTAATGTCAATAAAATGGTCTAATGGTGCACAAAACTCAATTAAAATAGTGAAGACTGTGGCCATTAATCTTCTGCCCTCCATACACCCTTGCTAATGTCAATAAAATGGTCTAATGGTGCACAAAACTCAATTAAAATAGTGAAGACTGTGGCCATTAATCTTCTGCCCTCCATACACCCTTGCTAATGTCAATAAAATGGTCTAATGGTACACAAAACTCAATTAAAATAGTGAAGACTGTGGCCATTAATCTTCTGCCCTCCATACACCCTTGCTAATGTCAATAAAATGGTCTAATGGTTCAAAAAACTCAATTAAAATAGTGAAGACTGTGGCCATTAATCTTCTGCCCTCCATACACCCTTGCTAATGTCAATAAAATGGTCTAATGGTGCTCAAAACTCAATTAAAATAGTGTCCCAGTACTGAACTCAATTAAAATTGTGAAGACTGTGGCCATTAATCTTCTGCCCTCCATACACCCTTCCTAATGTCAATAGAATGGTCTAATGGTACTCAAGGTAAAAATGTGTCCCAGTACTGAAGGGGTTAATCATGAAACGTACCAATAACTTCAACTAGGAGGTGGATGGAGGGGGGTGGCGTGGTACAGGTGGAACTACGCATTCGAAGTCAAGGTAATTTTTCCCTAACAAGTGGGCTTTCAGTTAGCATGTCTTCTTTAGCCTGTTGACCCCCGTAAACCCTGAAAAACCCCAAAAAACTTACCTTAACACTGAAAACTCCAATAACTTCCACTAGAACCCTGAAAAACCTCAATAACTTCCTTGAAAACCCTGAGAAAAAAACATCAATAACTTCCACTAGAACCCTGAAAAAACCCAATAACTTCCTCTAGAACCCTGAAAACCACAATAACTTCCACTAGAACCCTGAAAAACCCAATAACTTCCTCTAGAACCCTGAAAACCCCAATAACTTCCACTAGAACCCTGAAAACCCCAATAACTTCCACTAGAACCCTGAAAAACCCCAATAACTTCCACTAGAACCCTGAAAACCCCAATAACTTCCACTAGAACCCTGAAAACCCCAATAACTTCCACTAGAACCCTGAAAAACCCCAATAACTTCCACTAGAACACTGAAAAACCCCAATAACTTCCACTAGAACCCTGAAAAAACCCAATAACTTCAACTAGAACCCTGAAAAACCACAATAACTTCCACTAGAACCCTGAAAACCCCAATAGCTTCCACTAGAACCCTGAAAAACCCAATAACTTCCTTGAAAACCCTTAAAAACCCCAATATCTTCCACTAGAACCCTGAAAGCCCCCAATAACTTCCACTAGAACCCTGAAAAACCCCAATAACTTCCACTAGAACCCTGAAAAACCCCAATAACTTCCACTAGAACCCTGAAAAACCCCAATAACTTCCACTAGAACCCTGAAAAACCCCAAGAACTTCTACTAGGTCGATACATACTATATCTCATAACCACCACTACTACTACTACTACTACAACTACTATACTAGAACTCATCCGTAGCTACCCACAAGGTGTTGGTCCTCTTGCCACTGCTATACCAGAACCTTCTTCAAAGCAAACGGAGTGATGATCGTTCTCTACTTCACTAAAAGACGTCAGAAGAGACCCAAATACCCATGCAGCTATATAGTACATTAAACGCAATAAAGATTCTGGTTATATACATGAAAATGAGACAATTAATTTACATGTTTGTCAAATAAATGCACATACGAGTAGAAACAGAGTAATATATTGAGTGGTTCCTTGCTGGAGTTAAAGGTAAGAGTGTTGCCAGATTTGCTCTCTCTTGCAAGGAATATCTATTAAGGCGGAATATGAATGTCTTGGTCTGGCTGCATAAGACAGTGTATGAAGGGGAAGCGTCAGGGGGTCCTTCCATGGTGGTGAATGCCTTGGTCTGGCTGCACAAGACAGTGTATGAAGGGGAAGCGTCAGGGGGTCCTTCCATGGTGGTGAATGCCTTGGTCTGGCTGCACAAGACAGTGTATGAAGGAAGCGTCAGGGGTCCTTCCATGGTGGTGAATGCCTTGGTCTGGCTGCACAAGACAGTGTATGAAGGGGAAGCGTCAGGGGGTCCTTCCATGGTGGTGAATGTCTTGGTCTGGCTGCACAAGACAGTGTATGAAGGGAAGCGTCAGGGGGTCCTTCCATGGTGGTGAATGTCTTGGTCTGGCTGCACAAGACAGTGTATGAAGGGGAAGCGTCAGGGGGTCCTTCCATGGTGGTGAATGTCTTGGTCTGGCTGCACAAGACAGTGTATGAAGGGGAAGCGTCAGGGGGTCCTTCCATGGTGGTGAATGCCTTGGTCTGGCTGCACAAGACAGTGTATGAAGGGAAGCGTCAGGGGTCCTTCCATGGTGGTGAATGCCTTGGTCTGGCTGCACAAGACAGTGTATGAAGGGGAAGCGTCAGGGGGTCCTTCCATGGTGGTGAATGTCTTGGTCTGGCTGCACAAGACAGTGTATGAAGGGAAGCGTCAGGGGTCCTTCCATGGTGGTGAATGCCTTGGTCTGGCTGCACAAGACAGTGTATGAAGGGAAGCGTCAGGGGTCCTTCCATGGTGGTGAATGCCTTGGTCTGGCTGCACAAGACAGTGTATGAAGGGAAGCGTCAGGGGTCCTTCCATGGTGGTGAATGCCTTGGTCTGGCTGCACAAGACAGTGTATGAAGGAAGCGTCAGGGGTCCTTCCATGGTGGTGAATGTCTTGGTCTGGCTGCACAAGACAGTGTATGAAGGGAAGCGTCAGGGGGTCCTTCCATGGTGGTGAATGCCTTGGTCTGGCTGCACAAGACAGTGTATGAAGGGGAAGCGTCAGGGGGTCCTTCCATGGTGGTGAATGTCTTGGTCTGGCTGCACAAGACAGTGTATGAAGGGGAAGCGTCAGGGGGTCCTTCCATGGTGGTGAATGCCTTGGTCTGGCTGCACAAGACAGTGTATGAAGGGAAGCGTCAGGGGTCCTTCCATGGTGGTGAATGTCTTGGTCTGGCTGCACAAGACAGTGTATGAAGGGAAGCGTCAGGGGTCCTTCCATGGTGGTGAATGCCTTGGTCTGGCTGCACAAGACAGTGTATGAAGGGGAAGCGTCAGGGGTCCTTCCATGGTGGTGAATGTCTTGGTCTGGCTGCACAAGACAGTGTATGAAGGGGAAGCGTCAGGGGGTCCTTCCATGGTGGTGAATGCCTTGGTCTGGCTGCACAAGACAGTGTATGAAGGGGAAGCGTCAGGGGGTCCTTCCATGGTGGTGACCAGAGATGAAGTGAAGCGACACGTGCATGGCGACCTGACTCACCCCCAACCTCCACGGGAAATTCCACCTGGGTCGTGAGTGGCAGCGTCGCCTGACCTGATATGACACATCACCGTCCATGTATATGAACTAGATTAATTTATTTTCGTATATGACAATTATTGATATCATCTAACACTTCATTAAGGTTTCTCAATGTTCTGACAGTTTTTTGATAATGCTATGACTACAGGACAGAGAAGTTTGTTTTTATTGAAGATTTGGCATAGTCTCACGGCACACATGGCCAACGCCCTATGGGGAGGTACGGATGGGTCTTAGTATACTACAACTACTACTACTACTACTACTACTACTACTACTACTACTACTACTACTACTACTACTACTACTAATACAGAAGAGGATAATTAAACACACTTTTAACTTCCGAGTTCTGTTGACTTAAGTGAGCGATTCCAAACTTACAACTTTACAACTTACACGCTACGTACCATAAAGAAAGAACACACGTACGTACACACACACACGTACACGTACACACACACACACACACACGTACATTCCTTTCATCTAATATTTACACTTGTTATTATATTATTTAATTTCAAAGCGGCAAGAATCAGATACACTTAGTAAAACATCACATAGACGAGAGATTGTCACATTTGATCGTCTATTTGGAACGGACGCCGGCTGATCTTAAATCTTGATCTTGTCTTCTGGAGGGACTTTCAAAATACCCTTCACTAAATTATTTTCTCCGTTTAAATAAAAATATCCTTCATTAATTTATTTTCTCCGTTTAAATAAAAATATCCTTAATTAATTTATTTTCTCCGTTTAAATCAAAATATCCTTCATTAATTTATTTTCCACATGTTTAAATAAAAATATCCTTCATTAATTTATTTTCTCTCTCTCTCTCTCTGTGTCTGTCTGTCTGTCTGTCTCTCTATTAAATCGTTTTCTTTTTCGTTATAAATGTTTGTGCAATGTTTTTCTGTACGTAAGTCTTGTTGAAACCTAAAAAAAATGCCCTTAAAATACTTTACAGCCCGTTTTAATTATAGAACCCTGAGAAACACCCAAAACTTCCACTAGAACCCTGAAAAACCATAATATCTTTAACTAGAACCCTGAAAACCCAAATATCTTTAACTAGAACCCTGAAAACCCTAATATCTTTAACTAGAACCCTGAAAACCCAATAACTTCCACTAGAACCCTGAAAAACCCAAATAACTTCCACTAGAACCCTGAAAACCCCATTAACTTCCACTAGAACCCTGAAAAACCCAAATAACTTCAACTAGAACCCTGAAAACCCCCAAAACACCTTTAAAACACCCAAAAACACAGAAATTCCCACATATCACAAAAAAAAACAAGAAAAAACACCGTAATATTTAAAAAAAAGCGAATATTTAAGAGAGAGACATCTAGTGGTAGGTTCTGAAAGTCCCCCCATATTGATGCTACACGTTGCCAGCTTTCCGAGTCACTATTATTGCAAAAAGCTTCTGTTTGTGTCATTATTGAGTCGAAATAAGTAAGAGGAGGCGGTTCTGAGGAGTGGCGGCCATGTTTGTTTACGTCTTAAGAGTCAATTGAGTGTTGAAATGGCGATAGAAGTCAATTGTATGTTTAAAATTTGTGACTATGGATAAAATATACGAAATTGTGAAGTGGTTGGAAATAAATTGTTATAGTTAATTGAGAGTTTAAATGGGGAAGTTAATTTGTGTGTTTAAAATTTGTGAATATTTATGAATTAATACAGAAATATACGAAATAATTTAATGCATAGAGAAAAAAAAAAGTTAAAATAGTCAATTGAGAGTTTGAGTAAATATATCAATTGAGCACTTAAAATTTGTGAATATTTATGAATTAATAGAGAAATATACGAAATAATTAAATGCATAGACTGAAAAAAAAAGTTAAAACAGTCAATTGAGAGTTTAAGTGAGTAAATATATCAACTGAACACTTAAAATTTGTGAATATTTATGAATTAATAGAGAAATATACGAAATTATTTAATGCATAGAGAAAAAAAAAAGTTAAAACAGTCAATTGAGAGTTTAAATAAGGCTTTGAATAATGTAAATACTGGTGAATTGATGGAGAAATAATGACGTGATGAAATAAACGTAAATAATAATAATAATAAATAAATGTAGAAAATAATGAAGAAATTGAAAAAAAAACTGAGATAATGAAAAAATAAAAAATAAAGAAGAGTCAATTGAGAGTCTGAATTAGTAAGTTAATTGAGAAACCCTAATAAAATAAAAATAAGGAAGAGTCAATTGAGAGTCTGAATTAGATGAAAAATGATGAATTATAAGAGAAATTAGATGATGAAATAATAATAATAATAATAATAATAATAATAATAATAATAATAATAATTTAGGTAGATTTTAGTAAACAAACAAACACACACACACACAAAAACAAAAAACATCAAAACAAACAGAGAGAAAAATAAAAACATCAAAACAAACACAAAAAAAACATCAAAACAAACACACAAAAAAAAACATCAAAACAAACAGAAAAAAAACATCAAAACAAACACACAAAAAAACATCAAAACAGAGGAAAAAAACACACAGAAAAAAAAAAACATCAAAACAAACAAACAAAAAAAAAAAACATCAAAACAAACAGAAAAAAAAAAATCAAAACAAACAAAAAAACATCAAAACAGAGAAAAATAAAAACATCAAAACAAACACAGAGAAAAATTAAAACATCAAAACATCCCCCCCAAAAAAACCTCAAATGACCTCTCTAAACACGCCTCCCCTCCCCTTAAGGTCACAAAGGTCACACAAACAAACAATGAAAATAAAAAAAACAAACAGAAAAACAACAAAACCACGAAAAAAAAAATCAAATGACCTTCTTTACAACCACCTCTCCCCCTCCTCCCCACATCCCCAAAGGTCAAAAAAGGTCACGAAGGTCAAAAAAAGGTCACGAATCAAACAAACAAAATAAATAGATAAAACCTCAAATGACCTTTCTTAGTAACACCCCTCTCCTCTCGCCCTCCCAAGGTCACAAGGTCGTGGGGTGAGGTCAAAAAAGGTCACGGTCAAAAAAACTAGAAATCAAACAAAAAAAAAATAAATAAAACCTCAAATGACCTTTCTTAGTAACACCCCTCTCCCCCTCTCCCCAAGGTCACAAGGTCATGGGGGTGAGGTCACAAAAAGGTCACGAAGGTAAAAAAAATAGAGAATCAATCAAAATAATAAATGACCTTTCTTAGTAACGCCCCCCCCTCTCCCCCCCAAGGTCACAAGGTCGAGGGGTTGAGGTCACAAAAAGGTCACGAAGGTCAAAAAATAGAGAATCAATCAAAATAATAAATGACCTTTCTTAGTAAGCGCCCTCCCAAGGTCACAAGGTCGTGGGGTTGAGGTCACAAAAAGGTCACGAAGGTAAAAAAATAGAGAATCAATCAAAATAATAAATGACCTTTCTTAGTAACGCCCCCCCCTCCCAAGGTCACAAGGTCGAGGGGTTGAGGTCACAAAAAGGTCACGAAGGTCAAAAAAATAGAGAATCAAACAAAACAAAAAAAAAAAACTCAAATGACCTTTCTTAGTAATGGCCTCCTCTCCCCCCCGCCCCCCCAAGGTCACAAGGTCGAGGGGTCACCAGGTCAGCGGTGCCTGGTGTGTCACGAGTCGTGTGGTGACTAGCAAGTGGTGTGGGGCGCCCCCTGACTACATGGTGGAGTGGTGACCTTTTGGTGATCTTAAGGGGTTTTAAGGGGGTTTTTAAGGGTGTTTGGGGTGTTTTAAGGGTGTTTCGGGGGTTTTAAGGGTGTTTGGGGTGTTTTGAGGGTGTTTCGGTGTGTTTTGGGGTGTTTTGAGGGTGTTTTGAGTGTTTGAGGTGTTTTGGGTGTTTTGAGGTGTTTTGGGGTTTTGAGGCTGTTTTGGGGTGTTTTAAGTGTGTTTGGAGTGTTTTAAGGGTGTTTGGAGTGTTTTTAGGGTGTTTTTTTTTTAAGGGTGTTTTGTGTGTTTTGAGGGTGGTTTTTTTAATGTTTGGGGTGTGTTGTATGTTTAAAGGGTGTTTTAAGGGTGTTTGGGGTGTTTTAAGGGTGTTTTGTGTTTTGAGGGTGTTTCAGGGTGTTTTAATGGCGTTTTGTGTATTTTAAGGGTGCTTGGGGTGTTTTAAGAGTGTTTGGGGTGTTTTGAGGGTGTTTGGGATGTTTTAAGATGTTTGGGGTGATTTAGGGCTTTTAAAATTTAATAAAACAAATAAAAATAAATGAATAATGAAAAAAACACCAATAAAACACCACTCCACCATTTCCAAACCTGCTGACTGACCAAACAGGGCAAAGCTACACTAACAAACACTACACATCTGAAACACACACACACACACACACACACACACACACACACACACACATATACACAAACACACCTATACCTGACTACTGTGTGCCTGGCCCCCTCACACACACACACACACACACACACACACACACACACACACACACACACACACACACACAAGCAGCAAAAACAAACGCACACACACACACACTCTTATCCAGCATGTGTGTGTCTCCGTAACAAGCTGCCAACACACACACACACACACACACTAGCAAAAACAAACGCATACCTAAATTCTAAGCGTTACTGAGTGTGCCTTGTCACTTTAAAACGCTTCTAAACACCTTTCACGTTTGTTCTGCTCTAGACGTGTGTGTGTGTGTGTGTGTGTGTGTTAGTGTGTGTGTGTTATACATAAAAGAACATTACACACACGCACGTTTGGAAAAATAAATAAATAATAATAATAATAATAATAAAAAGCGCTTAATTGTCACCCAAACACCAAGTACGATTCAAACACCACTCCATTTCTCCGCTTTCTCCCCCCTCTCTCTGCTTTTCTAAACACTTCCTAATATCCAAACACAGACAGCTCCTCTGATTGCACTGTTACGTTTGTTTTGTCGTTTGCGTTTTATTCACGTTTGTATTCACAGACGGACTAGATTCAGTCGACGTTTGACTAGAAAAAACAAAAACACACACGCACACACACACAGAATCACTACCACACACACACACACACACATACAAACGCACAAACACACTTAAGTACGCGTTTGTTAAGTATTTATGTAACCAGCCAGGAAAAAAACACTCGCTTTAAGTAACTTTATAAAATTGAAACAGGAACTTAAAATTAGCTGCGTTTTTTTTTGTATATTAAAAAAACGGAACACAATATATTGCCAAAACAAACACACACACACACACATGCAAAAATAGTAGTAGTAGTAGTAGTTAAATTAAACCTGACTATTTGGAATCATATAGTAAGCGACAGACAGACAGACAAACACACACACACACACACACACACACACACACACACACACACACACACACACACACACACACACACACACACACACACACCTATCCATCAAATCTACATATGCGTACATACACACACGTGCGTATACAAAAACAAACGCACATGAGCCAGAGTCCTAAAAACACACACACACGCACACACACACACACACTTACACTTCTATGTACACTTCTCAAATCTGTGTGCGTTTTTTTTCTCTTCCCTTCCCATTGTGTGTATGGAAGTTAGAGAAAGGAGTGTTTGGAAAAATTGGGTGCGTTTGGGGGTGTTTGAGTGGTGTTTGGGGTGTTTTGTGGTGTTTTGTGGTGTTTTTGGGGTGTTTATGTATGTTTTGTGGTGTTTTTGTTGTGTTTGAGTGGTGTTTGTGGTGTTTTTGTAGTGTTTGAGTGGTGTTTGGGGTGTTTTGTGGTGTTTTTGGGGTGTTTATGTATGTTTTGTGGTGTTTTGTGGTGTTTGGGTGTTTTGTGATGTTTTCGGGGTGTTTGAGTGGTGTTTGGGGTGTTTTTGTGGTGTTTTTTGTATTTTGTGTTTTTGGTGTTTTGGGGTGTATATATATTAGATGTTTTGGGTGAATTTTGGGGTGTTTGGGTGTATTTGGATGTGTCTGAGTGTGTTTTGGATGTTTTGGGTGTGTTTAGTGTGTTTTGGGATGTTTTTTGTATTTTGAGTGTGCTGTTTGGATGTGTTTGTGATGTTTTGGGGCGTTTTGAATGTTACTTGTGCAATTGGGAGTATTTCAAGGTGTTTTTTTGTGCGTTTTGGGGCGTTTAGAGTGTGTTTGTGTAGAGACATCAATGTTTGTGACTCCAGAATCCAAACACACACAGCATTTGTAAGCACTGCTGTGTGTGTACGTTTGAACATGTTAAGTCTGGTGAGGTTAGGCTAGGTTAGGTTAGGTTAGGTTAGGTTAGGTTAGGAGAGATTAGGTGAAGTTAGGAGAGGTTTTAGGAAGGTTAGGTGAAGTTAGGAGGGGTTTAAGGTTAGTTAGGAGAGGTTTAAGGTAGGTTAGATGAAGTTAGGAGAAGTTTTAGGTAGGTTAGGTGAAGTTAGGAGAGGTTTTAGGAAGGTTAGGTGAAGTTAGGAGGGTTTTAGGCAAGTTAGGAGAGGTTTTAGGTAGGTTAGGTGAAGTTAGGAGAGGTTTTAGGTAGGTTAGGTGAAGTTAGGAAGGTTTAAGGTTAGTTAGGAGAGGTTTTAGGTAGGTTAGGTGAAGTTAGGAAGGTTTAAGGTTAGTTAGGAGGGGTTTTAGATAGGTTAGGTGAAGTTAGGAAGATTTAAGGCAAGTTAGGAGAGGTTTTAGGAAGGTTAGGTGAAGTTAGGGAGGTTTAAGGTTAGTTAGGAGAGGTTTAAGGTAGGTTAGGTGAAGTTAGGAGAGGTTTAAGGTAGGTTAGGTGAAGTTAGGAGAGGTTTTAGGTAGGTTAGGTGAAGTTAGGGAGGTTTAAGGTTAGTTAGGAGAAGTTTTAGGAAGGTTAGGTGAAGTTAGGAAGATTTAAGGCAAGTTAGGAGAGGTTTTAGGAAGGTTAGGTGAAGTTAGGAAGGTTTAAGGTTAGTTAGGAGAGGTTTTAGGTAGGTTAGGTGAAGTTAGGAGAAGGTTTTAGGTAGGTTAGGTGAAGTTAGGAAGGTTTAAGGTTAGTTAGGAGAGGTTTTAGGTAGGTTAGGTGAAGTTAGAAGTTTTAGGAAGGTTAGGTGAAGTTAGGAAGGTTTAAGGTTAGTTAGGAGAGGTTTTAGGTAGGTTAGGTGAAGTTAGGAAGGTTTAAGGTTAGTTAGGAGGAGGTTTTTAGGTTAGGGAAGTTAGGGAAGTTAGGTTAGTTAGGAAGGTTTAAGGATAGTTAGGAGAGGTTTTAGGTAGGTTAGGTTAATTTAGGTGAAGTTAGGAAAGTTTTAAGGTACATTTCATTAAGTTAGGAAGATTTAGGTAAGTTAGGAGAGGTTTAAGGTAGGGTTAACTTAGGTTAGGAGAGGTTTAGGAAGGTTAGGTTAAGTTAGGAGCAGGGTACAGAAGTTAGGAGAATTTTTAAGGTACATTAGGTTAAGTTAGGTGAGGAGAGGTTTAAGGTAGGTTTGGTTAAGTTAGGAGAGGTTTGGATAAGTTAGGAGAGGTTTAAGGTAGGTTTGGTTAAGTTAGGAGAGGTTTGGATAAGTTAGGAGAGGTTTAAGGTAGGTTTGGTTGGGTTAGGAGAGGTTTGGATAAGTTAGGAGAGGTTTAAGGTAGGTTTGGTTAAGTTAGGAGAGGTTTGGATAAGTTAGGAGAGGTTTAAGGTAGGTTTGGTTAAGTTAGGAGAGGTTTGGATAAGTTAGGAGAGGTTTAAGGTAGGTTTGGTTAAGTTAGGAGAGGTTTGGATAAGTTAGGAGAGGTTTAAGGTAGGTTTGGTTAAGTTAGGAGAGGTTAGGTTAGGTTAGGAGAGGTTTACATAAGTTAGGAGAGGTTAGGTTAGGTTAGGAGGGGTTTGGGTAAGTTAGGAGAGGTTTAGATAAGTTAGGAGAGTTAGGAGGGTTAGGTTAGGTTAGGTTAAGTTGCCTTTCAATAAGTTTAAGTAAAGTTCGGTGTAATCTCTCTAAGTTACATTAGGTTAAGTTAGATTAAGTTACAGTCTTCTGCCTTGCTGACTAGACGAGGTTATGCTGTGGCTGTGGCTGTGGTGGTGGTGGTGTTAGTAGTAGTAGTAGTAGTAGTAGTAGCAGTAGTAGTAATAGTAGTAATAGCAGTAGTAGCAGTAGTAGTAGTAGTAGTAATAGCAATCATTCTTTCATAACATCAAAACACACACAATCTCTCTCTCTCTCTCTCACTTACACTCTCTCTCTCTCTCTCTCTCTCACTCTCTCTCACACTCTCTCTCTCTCTCACACACACACACACACACCCAGCACACCAGCTTCTTGAGTCACAGATGAGTATGATGGCACATTCTGAACACACCAGTGAACACCAGCCTACATCTCTTAAACCAGGGCCGTTCACACCCCCCCAAGAGCTTCTACAGACAGATGAGGGCCTTTAGACATTGACTAGAGCCTTTTACACTGTTCCCTGACCTTCTATAGGGAATTTAGGGCCATTTACACTGTTCCCTGACCTTCTATACACAATCTAGGGCCTTTTACACCTTTTTCTTGACCTTCTACAGAGAATTACATATTTCCCTGAGCTTCTACAGAGAATTTAGGGCCTTTTAGACATCAATAAGAGCCTTTTACACCTTTCCCTGAATTTCTATAGACAATTCAAGGCCTTTAGACATTAACTAGGGCCATCTACACTGTTCCCTGACCTTTTAGACAATTTAGGGCCTTTAGACATCAATAAGGGCCTTCATATCTTCCCTAACCTTTCTATAGACAAAGCTGGGGCCTTTAAACATTAATTGGGACGTTTATAGACATTATGCAGGCCTTTTACATACAAATTAAAGTGTTTTGGCATTACTAAAGGCCTTCAGACATCACCCAGGGCCTTTCATACCTTCTATAGACATATTAGGGCCTTTAAACATTAATTGGGACGTTTTTAGACATTATGCAGGCCTTTTACAGTTTTCTCCAGACCTTTTGAAGATAACTAGGGCCTTTTAAACCTTTCCTTGACCTATAGATAATTTAGGGCCTTTTCGACATTAATCAAGGCCTTCACAACACCCCTAAGCCTTCTATAGATACATTTAGGGCCTTTTGAAGATATCTAGAGCCTTTTAAACCTTTCCCTGATCTTCTATAGATAATTTAGGGCCTTTTAGATATTAATCAGGGCCTTCACAACACCCTTAAACCTTCTATAGACAGATTAGGGCCTTTATAATTTAACTAGGGCCTTTTACACTTCCCACTGGCCTTCTACAAGCAAAATAGGGCCTTTTAAAGATAACTAAGGCCTCTCACATCTTTTCCTGACCTTTTACGACAAAATTAGGGCATCTAGGCATTAACTAGGGTCTTTACACTACCCTCAGACCTTCTACATACAAATTCAGGGCCTTTATACATTAACTAGGGCCGTTTACACCTTTTCTCACAGCTTCAGGGTCTTCACAGCACCCCTAAATTTTCTATAAACAAATTAGGGGCCTCTAGAAGTTAACTAGGGCATTTTTCTCCTTTCTCAGACCTTCTACACATAAAATAAGGCCTTTTGAAGATAACTAGGGCCTTTTAAACATTTCTCAGAGCGTCAGGGCATTCACAGCACCCCTAAACCTTCTACAGACAGATTAGGGCTTTAGAAGTTAACAAGGGCCTTTTACACTACCCTCAGACCTTCTACAGGCAAATTTAGGGCCTTTTTACATCTTTTTTCAGTTTCAGGGCCTTCACACCACCCCTAAACTTTCTATAAACAAATTAGGGGCCTTTAGAAGTTAACTAGGGCCTTTTACACTACCCTCAGACCTTCTACAGGCAAATTTAGGGCCTTCAAGTTACTAGCAGCCTTGAAACAACACTCTTTCAAGCCTCCCTACAAGTTATACAGTGCTCCTACAGGCTAACCAGAGCCCTTTGTTGTTCTATTGTCTAAACAGGGTCTTCTCAAGTCAACCAGGTCTTCTACAAGTGACCCAACCCTTCTACAAGTCACCAAGGTCTTCTACAAGTCCCTCAGCCCCTTCTACAAGTTATCAAGGTCTTTTTAAGTTAACCAAAGCCTCCAGGAGTCAACAAGCCCCCTTCACAGATCTTTTAGCACTTCTACAAGTCGTTCAGCCATTCTACAAGTCCCTCTGGCCTTTCCCAATTCAACAAGGTCGTTTTTTATTAACCGAGCCTTTCTACAAGTTAACCAGGCCCTTTACAAGTCCCACAGGCTCTCTAGAAATCCCACATACTCTCTACAAGTCCCCTATTCCTTCTACAAGTTGTTCAGCCCTTCTACAAGTTAGCCAGGTCTTCTACAAGTTAGTCAAGCCTTCTACAAATCCTTCAATCCTTCTACAAGTGATCTGCATCCTTTACAAGTCCTCCACAGGGTTCCTACAGGTTCCAAGAGGTTCCAGAATGCCCCACAAGGTTTTAAAATGTTCCGAAGGCTTCCAAAAATGTCCCAATAAACTTTCATCACATTCTAAAAGGCTTCTGAAACCTTCCAATAAGCTTTCAAAACCTCACAAATTGTCCCAAAAAGCTCTTGAAACCTTGGAAAATGTCCCAAAAGCTTTCAAAACCTTCCAATATGTCCCAAAAGGCTTCTGAAACCTTCCGAAATGCCCCAAAACCTTCCAAAATGTCCCAAAAGCTTCTGAAACCAGCCAAATTGTCCCAAAAAGCTTCCAAAACCTTCTGAAATATCCCAAAAAGGCTTCTGGAACCTCTAAAAAAGGCTTCACAATGTCCCAAAGACTTCTGAAACCTTCTCAAATGTTCCAAAAGCTTCTGAAACCTTCCAAAATGCCCCCAAAACCTTCCGAAACCATACAGAACCTTCCGAAGTGTCTCTAAAGGTTGTCCCAGTCCACCTCCCTGTTTCTGGTGACATCCTTTCCCAGTATGAACCCAGGCATCAGGTCTGTGGGCATCTCCGTGTGGTGTTCAATATTGCAGCAAGAGTTGATGGCCCACTTGGACACCTTCCCCTGCTGGTAGTACGACAACACCAGCGTTCCCTCGTCCAGGTCTCGGTGCACGGATGGCCCATTTATGTCCACCCACGGATGGCCAAAGCAGCTGTGGGGTTCAGTTTGGTTAGTGGTTAGGTTTGGGTGGTGTTTGGGGTGTTTTATGGGTGTTTTGGTGTTTTTTGGTGTTTTTGGATGTTTTTTGGTGGGTTTTGGGTGTTTTATGATGTTTTTGGGATGTTTTAGGTGTTTTTAGGTGTTTTTG
Organism: Portunus trituberculatus; assembly: GCF_017591435.1. Taxonomy (NCBI): domain Eukaryota; kingdom Metazoa; phylum Arthropoda; class Malacostraca; order Decapoda; family Portunidae; genus Portunus; species Portunus trituberculatus. The sequence goes on along the minus strand of NC_059256.1, from coordinate 2,335,769 downwards.
GGGATGTTTTAGTGGGTTTGGTGTGTTTTTGGGGCATTTTGGGATGTTTTTAGATGTTTTAGTGGTTTGGTGTGTTTAGGGCATTTTGGGTGTTTTAGGTGTTTGGGATGTTTTAGTGTTTTGGTGTGTTTTAGGGGCATTTTGGGATGTTTTTAGGTGTTTTTGGGATGTTTTAGTGGGTTTGGTGTGTTTTAGGGGCATTTTGGGATGTTTTGGGATGTTTTAGGTGTTTTGAGATGTTTTAGGGGTTTTGGTGTGTTTTAGGGCCATTTGGGATGTTTTGGGATGTTTTAGGTGTTTTAGATGTTTTGGTGTTTTGAGATGTATTAGTGGTTTGGTGTGTTTTAGGGCATTTTGGGATGTTTTGGGTGTTTGGGATGTTTTAGGTGTTTTGGGTGTTTTTGGATGTTTTCAGATGTTTTAGTGGTTTTGATGTGTTTGATTTTGCAATGTTTTGGGATGTTTTAGGTGTTTTGAGATGTTTAGTGGTTTTGGTGTGTTTTAGGGCATTTTGGGATGTTTATAGATGTTTTAGATGTTTTTTGGTGTTTTGAGATGTTTAGTGGTTTTGGTGTGTTTAGGGCATTTTGGGATGTTTTGGGTGTTTGGGATGTTTTAGGTGTTTTGGGTGTTTTGGATGTTTTTCAGATGTTTTAGTGGTTTTGATGTGTTTTAGAGCCATTTTGCAATGTTTTTGGGATGTTTTTAGGTGTTTTGAGATGTTTTAGTGGTTTTGGTATGTTTTAGGGGCATTTTGGGATGTTTATAGATGTTTTTAGATGTTTTTTGGTGTTTTTGAGATGTTTTAGTGGTTTTGGTGTGTTTTAGGGGCATTTTGGGATGTTTTTGGGTGTTTGGGATGTTTTTAGGTGTTTTGGGGTGTTTTTGGATGTTTTTCAGATGTTTTAGTGGTTTAATGTGTTTTTTTTTGCAATGTTTTGGATGTTTTAGGTGTTTTTGGATGTTTTAGTGGGTTTGGTGTTTTTTAGAGGAATTTTGGGATGTTTTAGGATGTTTTAGGTGTTTTTTGGTGTTTTTGAGATGTTTTAGTGGTTTTGGTGTGTTTTAGGGGCATTTTGGGATGTTTTTGGGTGTTTGGGATGTTTTATAGGTGTTTTTGGGTGTTTTTGAGATGTTTAGTGGTTTTGATGTGTTTTAGAGCCATTTTGCAATGTTTTTGGGATGTTTTTAGGTGTTTTGGATGTTTTAGTGGGTTTGGTGTTTTTTAGAGGAATTTTGGGATGTTTTTGGGATGTTTTTAGGTGTTTTTGGGTGTTTTTGAGATGTTTTAGTGGTTTTGGTGTGTTTTAGGGCCATTTTGGAATGTTTTTGGGTGTTTGGGATGTTTTTGGGTGTTTGGGATGTTTTAGGTGTTTTTGGTATATTTTTGGGGTGTTTTTCATGTGTTTTTATGCTTTGGGGAGGATTTGGGATGTATTTGGTGTGTTTTAGTGTGTTTTTTGGGGCATTTTGGGGATGTTTTTTGGTGGTTTTGTGCGTTTTGGGTGTTTTAGTGTGTTTTGGGGCATTTTGGGATGTTTTTTGGCGGTTTTGTGTGTTTTGAGTGTTTTAGTGGTGTTTTGGATGTAGTTTGGTGGTTAGGTTAGCTTTAGAACAAATAGATCATTCAATAATACGACAACACCAGCGTTCCCTCGTCCAGGTTCCGCTGCACAGATGGCCAAAGCAGCTGTGGGGTTCGGCTAGGTTAAGTTTGGTTTGGGGTGTGTTTGCAGTGTGTTTGGGTGTTTTGGTTGTTTTAGGTGTATTTTGAGGGCATTTTGGGATGTTTTTAAATTTTTTTACGGCGTTTTTGGTGTTTTTGGGTGTTTTTGGTGTGTTTTAAGAGTGTTTTGAGTGTTTTTGGGGTGTTTTGTGTGTTTTGGGTGTTTTGAGAGTTTTGTGTAATTTTGGGTGTTTTGGTATGTTTTGGTGTGTTTTGTGTGTTTGAGTGTTTTTGGATGTTTGGTGTGTTTTAGGGTGTTTTGAGTGTTTTCTGGGTGTTTTGTGTGTTTTGGGTGTTTTGAGTGTTTTGAGTTTTTTGGGGTGTTTAGGTGTGTTTAGGGTGTTTTGAGTGTTTTGAGTGTTTTAGGTGTTTTGGTATGTTTTGGTGTGTTTTGAGCATTTTTGAGTGTTTTGGGTGTGTTTTGGGTGTTTAAGGTGTATTTATGGGTGTTTCAGGTGTGTTAGGTGTGTTATGGGTGTTTTGGATGGTTGGGTTAGCTTTGAAAAAAAAAATAAATAAATAAATAAATGAATGAATAAATAAACAAATTGGACACCTTCCCCTGTTGCTAGTACGACAACACCAGCATTTCCTCGTCCAGTTCCCGCTGCACGGATGGCCCATTTATGTCCACCCACGGATGGCCAAAGCAGCTGTGGGGTTCGGTTTGGTTAGGTTTGGTTTGGGGTGTGTTTGGGTGGTGTTTGAGTGGTGTTTGGGGTGGTTTTGGGGTATTTTTGGGGTGTTTTTAGATGTTTTTTGGTGTTTAGAGGTATTTTGGGGTGTTTCTTGGGTGTTTTGGGGGATTTTGGGTGTTTTGCAATGTTTTTCTGTGTTTTGGGGTCGTTTTGACATGTTTTTGATGGTTTTTGGGGCATTTTGGAACATTTTTGAGCGTTTTTCGCGGACAGAAACACCCTAAACACCCCCAAAACACATCTCACAACCCTTAAAACACACCACACACCCCGCCAATCACTCCCTAGAGGCTTACCTGTAATAGACAGCATGCAGAATAACCCCAGTAAGATAGCTAATGGCACACAGGACGGCCGAGATGATGATGAAGGTGCTGTCATATTTTTCATCCAGACCACAAATCCCCAGAGCCAACAGTACCAGGTTCTCTATAAAGGCCAGCACTAGAAACAACACCTGCGGAGACACACAGAGTAGTAGTAGTAGTAGTAGTAGTAGTAGTAGTAGTAGAAAGGGTGTTGTTGTTGTTTTTGTAGTGGTAGTGGTGGTGGTGGTGGTGGTGGTAGGGAGGGAGGGAGGGAGGGAGGGAGGGAGGGAGGGAGGGAGGGAGAGGAGGGAGAGAGAGAGAGAGAGAGAGAGAGAGAGAGAGAGAGAGAGAGAGAGAGAGAGAGAGAGAAGTATTTGGAGAGAAGGAAGGAAGGAGAGAGAGACAGAGAGACAGAGAGAGAGAGAGAGAGAGAGAGAGAGAGAGAGAGAGAGAGAGAGAGAGAGAAATATATTTTTAGTTTTGAAAGAAAAAATGTTTTGAGGTGTTTGTGTGTGTTTTAAGGGTGTTTTTGAAGTGTTTGAGTATGTTTAAGGGTGTTTTTGCAATTTTGAAAGAAAAAATGTTTTGGGGTGTTTATGTGTGTTTTAAGGGTGTTTTTGAAGTGTTTGAGTGTGTTTAAAGGTGTTTTTGGAGTGTTTGAGTGTGTTTTAAGGATGTCTGTGTTTTTTGTATTTTTTAAGGGTGGTTTTTTTTGGGGGTGTTTTGAGTGTTAAAGGAGTGTTTGGGTGTGCTTTGATGTGTTTTAAGATTGTTTTGTGGTGTTTTTGTGATGTTTTAAGGATGTTTGTGTGTGTGTTTGTGCATTTTGTGTGTTTTAGGAGAGTTTTGGTGCGTTTTAAAGATGTTTTGTGTTTGGATGTATTTTAAGGGTGTTTTTTTTTGCATTTTTGTGTATTTTGCGTGTTTTTTACTGCAATCTGGAGAATCTAAGCATGTTTCTGTGCAATTTAGGAGAGTTTTGGCATGTTTTAAAGATGTTTTGTGTTTGGATATATTTTAAGGGTGTTTTTTTTTTGCGTTTTTGTGTATTTTGGGGTGTTTTGCATGTTTTTTACAGCAATCTTGAGAATCTAAGCATGTTTCTGTGCATTTTGAAGCGTTTTGTGCATCTTCCCCCTACCCCACCTCATCCCTGTCTTGTCCCGCCCTGCCTCAGTACCTGTATGACCACAGTGGAGTGCCGTCTTGCCCTCTGCTTCTTGACAGCCGAGGGACGCTCCAGCCTGAAGTAGACCAGTGTGGACGCGATGGTGCCCAGAAAGACGTAGAAATATGGCCGCAGGTACATGAAGAAACACTGACAGCAGTAAAACGGAGTGCGCACTGGTAACACTGAGCTGCGAATACAAGGTGGGAGTGTTTTAGAGCTGTGAACAGGGACTTAGGGTGTTTTAGTGTGTTTTGTTAGGGAATAGGGGTGTTTTAGTGTGTTTTGTTAGGAATATTTAGTGTGTTTTAGTGTGTTAGGGAATAGGGGTGTTTTAGTGTGTTTTGTTAGGGAATAAGGGTGTTTTAGTGTGTTTTGTTAGGGAATAGGGGTGTTTTAGTGTGTTTTGTTAGGGAATAGGGGTGTTTTAGTGTGTTTTGTTAGGGAATAGGGGTGTTTTAGTGTGTTTTGTTAGGGAATAGGGTGTTTTAGTGTGTTTTGTTAGGGAATAGGGGTGTTTTAGTGTGTTTTGTTAGGGAATAGGGGTGTTTTAGTGTGTTTTGTTAGGAATAAGGGTGGTGTGTTTTATTTAGGGTGTTTAGTGTTTTTGTTAGGAATAGGGTGTTTTAGTGTGTTTTGTTAGGAATAGGGTGTTTTAGTGTGTTTTATTAGGAATAGGGTGTTTAGTGTGTTTTGTTAGGAATAGGGTGTTTAGTGTGTTTTGTTAGGAATAGGGTGTTTTAGTGTGTTTTGTTAGGAATAAGGGTGTTTTAGTGTGTTTTATTAGGAATAGGGTGTTTTAGTGTGTTTTAATAGGGGGTGTTTTTTAGTGTGTGTTTTAGTGTGTTTTGTTAGGAATAGGGTAGTGTGTTTTAGTGTGTTTTAGTGTGTTTTAGGAATAGGTGTAGGGGTGTTTGTGTTTTGTTAGGGAATAGGGTGTTTTAGTGTGTTTTGTTAGGGAATAGGGGTGTTTTAGTGTGTTTTGTTAGGGAATAGGGGTGTTTTAGTGTGTTTTATTAGGGAATAGGGGTGTTTTAGGGTGTTTTTTATTTATTTATTTTTTTAGTAATGAGCTGAAAATACAAGCAGGTTAGGGAGAGAGAGAGAGAGAGAGAGAGAGAGAGAGAGAGAGAGAGAGAGAGAGAGAGAGAGAGAGAGAGAGAGAGAGAGAGAGAGAGAGAGAGAGAGAGAGAAAGCAGAGGTATGTGGGTTATATTTTGTTGAGTGTTAGATGACTATTTCATGATGTCAGTTCAGCAGTTACAAGCGAATCAAAGCACAAATAACTGCATCAAAAATAAAAGATCAATTCAAAAAATATATAAATTATTTTTCCCATGAACTTTGTCGGTGGAGCAGATTTGAGCCGTGGCGGTACACAGGAGGTGTGAGGTGGAACAACACTTTCCACCTCAAACAATTCTGAATCTTTTATTTTGGCGGCCATTATGAATTTTTTAAAGTTTTTAGTTTTTTTTTTGTATAAAATTCCATTGCGGCACAGAAAATAAGTTTCTGCAAATTGTATGTGGTGGAAATGTATCGGGTTCACTGACCTTCAAAATGATGCCGCAAAATTGAAGATCCGTTGAGAAATGTGGGAGAAGCTTTGATTTGAATGATGAAAAGTGTAGACAGAGCAAGGCTTTATCCCAGAGATGTCACTTTGTTCCTCACCCTCAACATTTATTTGTGTTGGGTGTTTGGTGTTCATACACCGCCACGTGCAGCAGGTTTGCTTTTTAGGCAGGTCTACAACATTCTGTACCACTCATGTGGCACCTGGCCGCCCCTACAATGACTGTAGGTACTAGGCGCTGGAAGGCGAGGGTGTCTCCCGTCCGTGCATGGTCGCCACAACTCGCACCGTTTGTTTACACATTGTAAGGCAAAAAAGGCAGCTAAAATAGGCTGGATTGTGGCTGGCAAGGTGTGGAATAATGGGCGAGATACTCAGCACATCCTCCTCCCATGGCAGTCACCTGGACACTGAGATGGAAGGGGAGAGGGTGTGCCGTGTGTTCCTGTGTCCGCCACAGTACTGAGTTGCCAGCGGCCACCTTTCCTTACCAAACAAACCACTTTCCATGGCTTCTTCCGTGCTTATCATCATCATCTATGGTTTAGAGACCGGGGGAGGGAAGCCCCGGGCTGCGGTGGGCGTGGCAGGGGACCTTTAAAGTTTAAATACCCCACGCATTTTAGCGCATTTCCCAAAATACTCCATCACTATGTTGCCATGTGTTCGGGGATGCTCTGCTAGGGTTTGGGGAATTTTCAATATTTTTCAGATTTTTCGATACCATGGCCACTGAACGGTCCCCTTAAAGGACCTCACATATGAAGAACGACTGAAGGAAATGGGACTAAAGGACCTCACATATGAAGAAGGACTGAAGGAAATGGGACTAAAGGACCTCACATATGAAGAAGGACTGAAGGAAATGGGACTAAAGGACCTCACATATGAAGAAGGACTGAAGGAAATGGGACTAAAGGACCTCACATATGAAGAAGGACTGAAGGAAATGGGACTAAAGGACCTCACATATGAAGAAGGACTGAAGGAAATGGGACTAAAGGACCTCACATATGAAGGAGTGAAGGAAATGGGACTAAAGGACCTCACATATGAAAGACTGAAGGAAATGGGACTAAAGGACCTCACATATGAAGGACTGAAGGAAATGGGACTAAAGGACCTCACATATGAAGGACTGAAGGAAATGGGACTAAAGGACCTCACCTATGAAGGACTGAAGGAAATGGGACTAAAGGACCTCACATATGAAGGAGTGAAGGAAATGGGACTAAAGGACCTCACATATGAAAGACTGAAGGAAATGGGACTAAAGGACCTCACATATGAAGGACTGAAGGAAATGGGACTAAAGGACCTCACATATGAAGGACTGAAGGAAATGGGACTAAAGGACCTCACATATGAAGGACTGAAGGAAATGGGACTAAAGGACCTCACATATGAAGAAGGAGTGAAGGAAATGGGACTGGCAACCTTACAAGATGGAAGAGAAGGAGGGGACCTAATAACAATGTACAAGATAGTCAATGGCACTGAAAAGATAGACAAGGAAGACCTGGTGCTGGGGACACAACAACATGGAAGGACAAGAGGACATGCTAACAAGATCAGGATGAGGCAGTGTGTCAAGGATATTGGAACACACACACACACACACATGGAAGGACAAGAGGACATGCATTGGGTGATCAAGTTTACACCACATAATGTCCACAACTTCAACCAAAAATTGTACAAATGGACACATGGACACAGGACACTAGGAGCCCCACTACAACACTCCACAACACACACACACGCACACACACCTCTCTTCCAGCTTGAGTTTGAAGACCAACACCACCACAAAGTGTACACCAAGAACCACAAACACCTTCCACGTGTGTGCCAGGGTGAACACTGTACAGGCGATGGCACGCGACACCACCTGCAAACACACACAACACCATTAAAACACCAACACTTTAATAAAACACAACAAACACCTGAAAAATTAAAAACACACACCAAACACCTCCCAAACCACACCAAAACACCAGTACATCACCATTACAACACCACCTTCAGTACTGGGACACATTTTTACCTTGAGTTTTGTGCACCATTAGACCATTTTATTGACATTAGCAAGGGTGTATGGAGGGCAGAAGATTAATGGTCACAGTCTTCACTATTTTAATTGAGTTTTGTGCACCATTACACCATTTTATTGACATTAGCAAGGGTGTATGGAGGTCAGGAGATTAATGGCCACAGTCTTCACCATTTCAACTGAGATTTGTGTACCATTAGACCATTTTATTGACATTAGCAAGGGTGTATGGAGGGCAGGAGATTAATGGCCACAGACTTCACCATTTCAACTGAGATTTGTGTACCATTAGACCATTTTATTGATATTAGCAAGGGTGTATGGAGGGCAGAAGATTAATGGCCACAGTCTTCAGCATTTTAATTGAGTTTTGTGTACCATTAGACCATTTTATTGACATTAGGTCTATGGAGGGCAGGAGATTAATGGCCAGTCTTCACTATTTCAATCCCCCAAAACATCTAAAAACTCTAAACTCTCTAAAACACCCCTAAAAACAACCAAAATACACTCAAAACACCTGTAAAACACCCTCAAACACACTTAAACACCCCAAAATAACTAAACACCCGTAAAAATATGCCTAAAATGCCCTCAAAAAAACTAAATTTACATAAAACACCCCAAAATAACAATATATCCCTAAAAACATGCCTTAAAATGTCCAAAAACTTAAAATTATCCTAAAACACCTCTAAAAAAATATTACACTTAAAACACCACTAAAACACCCCACAGTAACTATATATCCTAAAAGTACCCCAAAAAACTCAACATTTAAAACACCACTAAACACCCAAATAACATAACAAGTAACCCTAAAACACCTCTATAAAACCCTCTAAACACCTGTACACACCTGAAAGAATACTCAGAAACATATATACCCTAAAGTACCCTAAAATGTCCAAACCACTCAACATTTTAAACACCCCAAAGACACCCAAAATAAAACACCTCTAAAACACCTAAAACACCTCTAAAACACTGCAAACTCACACATACCTGAAAGAATATGGCGAACAGAAGAGGCAGTAAATATATACCCTAAAATGTCCAAAACACTCAAAATTCCCTTAAAACACCCCAAAGACACTTAAACACTGCAAAATAACATAACAACCCTAATAATATGCCCTAAAACACCCTAAAACACCCCTAAAACACCTCTAAAACACCTGCAAACTCACACACATACCTGAAAGAATATGGCAGAAGAGGCAAAGGCTATATACCCTAAAAGTACCCTAAAATGTCCAAAACACTCAACATTCCCTTAAAACACCCCAAAATAACATAACAACCCTAATAATATGCCCTAAAACACCCCTAAAACACCTCTAAAACACCTGCAAACTCACACACATACCTGAAAGAATATGGCAAACAGAAGAGGCAGTAACTATATACCCCTAAAAGTACCCTAAAATGTCCAAAACACTCAACATTCCCTTAAAACACCCCAAAATAACATAACAACCCTAATAATATACCCTAAAACACCTCTAAAACACCCCTAAAACACCTCTAAAACACACGCAAACTCACACACATACCTGAAAGAATATGGCGAACAGAAGAGGCAGTGCATTGAGAATCGTGAGTCCTCCCAGCTTGGAGAAACGGTGGTACGACGTGAAAGACCACGTGAGGGACACCAGTGATATGAGGACAGAGAAGACTTGTTTGGAGAGCTGTGTGTTTTGCCCCAGCGGTGAGAGGGACAAGATGCTGCCCAGGGTCACGTCCTTCACCTGTCGGGTTCACGAGGGGTGTTAGGTGAGGTCAAGCTAGGGTACGTTTGGTGTGGTTTATAATAAGGGTGTTTTTGCTGTGGTAATATATAGTAAATGCATCCAAACGCTTTAAATTAACACCAACACAGCTACAAACACTGCAAAGCACTCTCAAATGCACCCAAAACACTACCAAACACTATTAAAACACCCCAAACACCACAAAAACAGCCTCAAAACACCCTTAATTAAACAGAGAGAGAGATCATAACAATACAAATCACACCCAAAACATCCTAAAACACCCCAAAACACCTCAAATCACAGGCAAAAGCACGTCCAAACACCCTAAAACACCTTCAAACACCCCCCAAAAATCTAATATACCCTCAAACATCCCAAAACATCTCCAAACACCTCCAAAACATCTCTAAATGCCCCAAACACCTGCAAAACACCCCAAACACCTTCAAACACACCAAAAACAATTCCAAACACCCTAAAAAAACCCAAAAAAACCTGAAACATCCTCAAACACCCCAAAACCACCTTCAAACATCCCAAAAAATCTGAAACACCCTCAAACACCCCAAAACCACCTTCAAACATTCCCAAACACCTCCCAAACACCTTTAAACATCCCCAAACACCTGCAAAACACCCCAAACACCTCCAAAACACCTCTAAACACCCCCAAACACATCTTTAAACCTCCCCAAACACCTCCAAAAATATACTACTCACTCAAAACACCCAAAAAACACCCAAAACACCCAAAAACCCCCTTAAACCACCCAAAAATATATTAAACACACCCAAAACACCTGCAAAACACCCAAAACACCTTCAAACAATGCAAAACACCCTCAAACACCCCAAATAAAACCTATAACACACCAAAATCACCCCAAAACACCCCAAAACACACCCCACACACACCTGGTCCAGCTCCGTGTAGTGTGTGCCTACAATGTACAGCTGTAGGATCAACTGGAAGGCTGACTCCAACGTAGCCTCCATGACGTTAGTAATTGCCACTCTCATTTGAGCTACGTGTTTGAGGTCATAATATTTCCGAATCTCCATATCACGCATGTGGTGACGGTAAGTCTTGGTCGGCCCGTGCGGAGGGAAGCTGTTGTACGATTTGGAGTCCACCTGTGGGGTTAGATTAGGTTTGGTTAGGTTTAAAGAGGGTTTTAGGGTGTTTTGGGGTGTTTGGGTGTTTTGGGTGTTTTAGTATATTTTTGGGTGGTTTAAGGGGGTTTTTAGGTGTTTTGGGTGTTTTGGGGTGTTTTGGGGTGTTTTGGGTGTGTTTCAGTATATTTTTGGTGGTTTAAGGGGGTTTTTGAGTGTTTTGGGTGTTTTTGGGGTGTTTTGGTTTGTTTTGGGTGTGTTTTGGGTGTTTTTTGTGTGGTGTGTGTTTGGGTGTTTTGGTGTGAGTGAGTTTATATTTTGGGTGGTTTAAGGTGTTTTGGGTGTTTTGGTGTGTTTTGGGTGTGTTTGGGTGTTTTAAGGGTGTTTGAGTGAGTTTAGTATATTTTGGGTGGTTTGGGGGTTTTAGTGTTTTGGGTGATTTAAGTATATTTTGGGTGGTTTAAGGGGTTTTAGTGTTTGGGTGTGTTTGGTGTGTTTTGGGTGTGTTTTGGGTGTTTTGGGGTGTTTTGAGTGAGTTTAGTATATTTTTGGGAGGTTTAAGGGGTTTTGGGTAGTTTGGTGTGTTTTGGGTGTTTTATGGGTGTTTTTTGTGGTTTTAAGTGTTTTCTGTGATTTTTAGGGTGTTTTAAGGGTTTTGGATGTTTTGATGTGTTTATTCTTGTGATTTTAGATGTTTTTGAGATGTTTTGATGGATTTTTGGTGTTTTGGTGGTGTTCTGTGTTTTTCAGGGTGTTTTAGGGTATTTTTGGAGTGTTTTGCAGTGTTTTGGTGTGTTTTCTGAGTGTTTGGGATGTTTTTGGGTGTTTTAAGGGTTTTTGGGGTGTTTTTTGTGTTTTGTTGCAATTTTTGGGTGTTTGGGTGGTTTGGTGTGGTTTAGGGTGTTTTTGGTGTGTTTTAGGGTGTTTTGGGGTTCCTTTGGGGTGTTTTGGGGTAGTTTTGGGTGTATTGATGTGTTTTCTGGGTGTTTGGGGTGTTTTGGGGCCAGTTTTGTGTTATTTTGGGTGTCGTTCATGCATCTGGTGTATTAAAGTATGTTTTGTGTGTGTGTGTGTGTGTGTGTGTGTGTGTGTGTGTGTGTGTGTGTGTGTGTGTGTGTGTGTGTGTGTGTGTGTGTGTGTGTGTGTGTGTGTGTGTCACAACATACACTAGACACTTCAAAACACTTGCTACCTGGAAAAACAAACACACAAACATGCATACACAGAAATTACGAAAGAGAGAGAGAGAGAGAGAGAGAGAGAGAGAGAGAGAGAGAGAGAGAGAGAGAGAGAGAGAGAGAGAGAGAGAGAGAGAGAGATTATAACACAAAATATCAACAACAACAACAACAACTAAACTAACATCCACCGACCCTAATCTAACGTTTTTATCAATTTGAAGGAAAAACAAAGAAAAAAAAAAAACAAGAAAAACACAAAACAAGCGTGTGTATATGCCAAACGTTAATGAATAAATTATTGACATTAGCAAGGGTGTATGGAGGGCAGAAGATTAATGGCCACAGTCTTCACTATTTTAATGGAGTTTTGTGCACCATTAGACCATTTTATTGACATTAGCAAGGGTGTATGGAGGGCAGAAGATTAATGGCCACAGTCTTCACTATTTTAATGGAGTTTTGTGTACCATTAGACCATTTTACTGACATTAGCAAGGGTGTATGGAGGGCAGAAGATTAATGGCCACAGTCTTCACTATTTTAATGGAGTTTTGTGTACCATTAGACCATTTTATTGTTCATTTCTATGTCCATGTAGTGAAATGCTACTCCAATATTCCTCAGCAAATTATACGTCTCTCTGAAAATTGTATCAATATGGCTTACTGGTTGATTGTTTTCTTCCATCGTCACTCCTAAGTCCTTTTCCTTTTTACTTTCTCCAGTTCTACTCCATCTCCCATCTTATAGATTCCCACGGCTCGTCTTTCACTCTTTCCCATTTCCATGACATGGCTTTTGTTCACACTGAATTCCATCTCCCACTTCTTACTCCATTCCCAGATCTTATTTAGGTCTTCTTGCAGTATTTCACAATCCTCCTTTTGCTTTAGAACTCTGTGTGTGTGTGTGTGTGTGTGTGTGTGTGTGTGTGTGTGTGTGTGTGTGTGTGTGTGTGTGTGTGTGTGTGTGTGTGTGTGTGTGTGTATTAACAATTTCTGAGCTTATAGATTCAGTGTAGCCAGAGAGAGTCAAAATCCCTCACAGTGATGAGTAATTTGAGATAGGTGTGCATATTAGTAAAGGGTCAGTGAATGGTGTGCCTCAAGGCCGCCTCATGTCTCCATAAAATTCCTGGTTTCCTAAGGTGGCCGGACTCACAGCCTGAGCGTGCATGGGCCCTATACAAAACCTAACCTAACCTAACCTAACCTAACCTAACCAAACCCAACCCAACCTAACCTAACCTATACAAAAAACCTAACCTAACCTAACCTATACTATACTATACTATACTAAACCTAACCTAACCTAACCTATACTATACTAAACCTAACCTAACCTAACCTATACTATACTAAACCTAACCTAACCTAAACAAAACCTAACCCAACCTATCCTAACCAAACCAAACCTAACTTAACCTAACCTAACCTAACCTAACCTAACCCAACCCAACCCAACCCAACCTAGCCTAACCTAGCCAAACCCAACCCAACCCAACCCAACCTAGCCTAACCTAGCCAAACCTAACCTAACCCAACCCAACCCTAATAACAATAAATAAATAATTACCTAACCGCACCCTAAAACTTCAATAAAAACACACCCAAACGCACCTAAAACACACTTGAATACCTTGCGTTTCTTTAGAGAGGAGGAAATTAAATCAAATAAATGAAATAAATTAATTAAAAAAAAATGTAGCAGCCAACGTACAACAAGCAAGTCAAACTGATTCCCAATACCTTGCGTTGTGAAGGGGGGAAGAGGGGGTTGCTTGGCTCAGAGGACACCCCCCCTACTGGCGGGTTGGCCCTGTCTTTGCTATCGACCTGGGGGAGGAGGGGTGGGGAGAGGTTAGGGGTTTGGGAGGGTTTGGGAGAGGGGTTAATTAAAAAAGTTAGTAAGGATTTTGAGAATTGTTATTGTTATTATTATTATTTTTAGTGATTTTCGGTTAGAGAGAGAGAGTTAGAGAGAGAGAGAGAGAGAGAGAGAGAGAGAGAGAGAGAGAGAGAGAGAGAGAGAGCTCAGGAGAGAGTCTCTCTCTCTCTCTCTCTCTAATGTTATTTTGGGTGAGAGAGAGAGAGAGAGAGAGAGAGAGAGAGAGAGAGAGAGAGAGAGAGAGAGAGAGAGAGAGAGAGAGAGAGAGAGAGAGAGAGAGAGAGAGAGAGATTTTAATATCTATCTATCTTTCTTCCTTCCTTCCTTCCTCTTCTTCTATCTCCTCCTCCTCCTCTTTCAACAAAACACACACACACACACACACACACACACACAGATAAAAAAAACACCCTTAAAACACCCCAAAATTGGCAAATACACCTTAAAACACCCTTAACAAAAAAACTGTCCTGAAACACCCTTTAAACACCCCTAAAACACCCTAAAAATATTCTTGAATAGCAAACTACCCCCAAAAATCCTTAAAACACCCCAAAACACCCTTCAAAACCCTAAAACACCCTTCAAAACCCCAAAACACCCTTCAAAACCCCAAAACACCCTTCAAAACCCCAAAACACCCTTGCACACCCCAAAACACCCTTGCACACCCCAAAACACCATTACACACCCTCAAAACACCCTTAGAACCCCCAAAACACCCTTACACACCCCTCAAAACACCCCAAAAAACACCAAATACGTACCCCAACCTCCTGCATGTCTCTCCGTAACATTCATATGCTTCATCTGGGCGTGTTCTCTACCTTTAAACACCCCAAAACAGCCTCAAAACACCCAAAACCCACCCCAAAACACTCTAAAACACCCCAAAACATCCTTCAAAACCACAAAAATCCCTAAAACACCCTTAAACACCCCCAAAAACCCTTAAAACACCTCAAAACATCCTTCAAAATACCAAAACACCCTTAAAACATCCCAAAATCACCTCAAACCATCCCAAATACACTCAAACACCCTCAAAATACCCTTAGAACCCCCCAATACACCTTTGCACACCTGAAAAACACTCAAACAGCCTCAAAACACCCTTAGAACCCCACAAAACACTCTTAAACACTCAAAACACCCTTAAAATACCCCAAAACACCCTTAAACACTCAAAACACCCCAAAACACACTCAAACACCCTCAAAATACCCCAAAACACCCTTAAACACTCAAAACATCCCAAAACACACTCAAACACCCTCAAAACACATTACAATACCCCAAAACACCTCAAACACTCAAAACACCCCAAAAACACACTCAAAACACCCAAAAACACACTCAAACACCCCAAAACACACTCAAACACCCTTAGAACCCCTAATACACCCTTACATACCCCAAAACACCCCCAAAAAAACACCCTTGTACACCCCTCAAAACACCCAATACGTACCCCAACCTCCTGCATCTGTCTTGCTGTAACATTCATATGCTTCATCTGGGCGTAGGTGTTCTCCAGGTAAGCCATCACTGGGGCCAGAGGCGTTAGGAATATAAGAGTATATAGCGACACTCTCAGGAAGGAAGGAAGGAGCTTAAAAATGGGCAGGATGTCTTGCTGAGTGACGTGAATGTATAGGTTCCAGGTGGACAGGAGAGTGATTGGCAGCAAGATGAAGAAGACTGTTAAAAGGAAGTTGATCTTGTCGGGATTGTCTGTCAGATTGGCCAGGAATCCGAGGTCCTCCTGTTGAGAGAGAGGGATGGATAGAGTGAGAGGAGAGGAGATGGAGAGATGGAGAGAGAGAGAAATTAGTGGTTAGTGATAAATAATGCTTGCTTCACTCTCAAATGCACTCAAATGCACTCAAACACACACACACACAGTCACACACTCAAACACATGTACTCATTTTCTCAGACACACAAAAACACACTTATCTCTCCTAAAAACACCCCCAAAAACACATCTTTCACTCTCACACACGCACTCAAATGCACACATACACACACACACACATGCATCGCCTCACACACAAAAAACACACTCATTTCTACAAAAACACACTTATCTCTCCTAAAAAGACATCTTTCACTCTCAGAGACACTCAAATGCACACACACACACATGCACCTCCTCAAACACACAAAAACACATCTTTATGTCTCAAACACACACACACACAAAATTATATACACACACAAAACACCCCAAAACACACTTAAAACACCCACAAAACACTTAAGATCACTGATACACACCCAAAAACAACCTTAACCCCTTCAGTACAGGGACACATTTTTATCTTGAGTTTTGTGCACCATTAGACCATTTTATTGACATTAGCAAGGGTGTATGGAGGGCAGAAGATTAATGGCCACAGTCTTCACTATTTTAATTGGGTTTTGTGTACCATTAGACCATTTTATTGACATTAGCAAGGGTGTATGGAGGGCAGAAGATTAATGGCCACAGTCTTCACTATTCTAATCCCCCACTTAAGTTTGTGAAGCTGTAGAAAATCCCCAAATAGTCACCACAAGGAATAGGGAAACACATCACGCTACTGAAGGGATCAAACACTCTTAAAAAAAAACATTCTCAAACATGGCAAGTCACCTCCAAAAACACACACAAACACAGACACAGACACACACATTTGAAGCACAAGATCGCATAGTAAAAAACTGAGGAAGGGAAGATGTCTGAGAGATGTTAAAAAATCGAGTTTCCCGCAAAGATGTGTTGAGACGTGGAACAGTTTGAGTGAGGAAGCAGTGTCACCAACGAGTGTGCACACCTTCAAACAAACATTGGACAAGTGTAGATATGGAGACAGGCCCACACCACCGTAAACACCCAGGCCATGGAAAACTATAGCTAAATACAACTAGGTAAACACTCACCTCCTCTTCCCCTTCCACCACCACGACCATCTCCTCAGACAGCGAATGGTTCCCTGTCGTCACATTCCTTGCAACATCCGATCCATTAATGCTCTTTAGATAATCCTGATGGTATTCTACAGCCAGCAAGATGTCCGTGTACACATCCAGGTAGTAGAATACAGATGGCAGTAAGAAGCAGGATAGAAAAAACCAAAAATTCCAACAATGTCTTTGAGCTCTTGTCGACTCATACATAGCCTGCAGCTGTGACCGGGCCTTTGAACTAGCCTCCGTAGTGCCAAGCTGGACCCTAAGGCACATCTCGGCACTTGGCTTGGTGGAGTGTAGCAGTTTCTCGCACTCCAAGACGCGAACCACTGCATTGTCGTACTGTCCCAAGTTGTTACGTTCTGTGTAGAATTGCAAGAGTGTTTCGCCGTTTGTGGCCTTGCAGTGGACTTTGCGAACTAGGCTGTATTCCAAGAACCGCTGGACGATGTCGTACCTGTGGGGTTTGGGGTGTTAAGGTTAAGGGAGGTTTGGGGGTGTTTTGTGGGTTTTTGTGGGGGTTTTGTGGGGTTTTGTGGGTGTTTGTGGGTGTTTTGGGGTGTTTTGTGGGTGTTTTGTGGGTGTTTAATACAAGAGTTAACTAGTACTCTCAATCCTTCACCACTACTCTGTCCACCTCCCTAAAGAGTTAACCAGTACTCTCAATCCTTCACCACTACTCTGTCCACCTCCCTAAAGAGTTAACCAGTACTCTCAATCCTTCACCACTACTCTGTCCACCTCCCTAAAGAGTTAACCAGTACTCTCAATCCTTCACCACTACTCTGTCCACCTCCCTAAAGAGTTAAC
>NC_059256.1:2301028-2313528 GCF_017591435.1 Portunus trituberculatus | reverse complement strand
AGTGGCTATAAAGGGTTCAGATTGCATTAAAAGAGAGTTAGAATATGTTTTGACAGTAACAAACAATAATATTTACTTACGGCAAAGATCTGTCCATGGCAGCCAGAGAGAGAGAGAGAGAGAGAGAGAGAGAGAGAGAGAGAGAGAGAGAGAGAGAGAGAGAGAGAGAGAGAGAGAGAGAGAGAGAGAGAGAGAGAGAGAGAGAGAGAGAGAGAGAGAGAGAGAGAGAGAGAGAGAGAGAGAGAGAGAGAGAGAGAGAGAGAGAGAGAGAGAGAGAGAGAGAGAGAGAGAGAGAGAGAGAGAGAGATCATTAGTGAGTTATTCTGACAAACAACACATAAAACACAATTATGAAACACAAAACAAACACAGGACAAAAAAATTAATCCGACCACAAAAAAACGTCTGAAAAAGCGTAAATTTGACAAAAAAAAAAAAACACCAAACATCATTAAAACGCAAAACATATAAAAACAGACAATTTTTAAACCAAACGGAGACACCTAAACACCCCAAAGCAAACACACACAAACAAACGGACAATTTTTAAACCAAACGGAGACACCTAAACACCCCAAAACAAACACACACACACAAACAAATGAACAAACAGACAATTTTCAAACCAAATGGAGACACCTAAACACCCCAAAACAAACACACACACACACACAAACAAACAAAATAAAAAAAAACGAAGAATTTTCAAACCAAACGCAAAAAATCTAAACACCCAAAAAAAAAAAAAAAAATAATAATAATAATAATACATAACAAAAAAATACCCAAAATATAAAAAAAACAAATAAATAAATAAAAACACCCCAAAATTCCAATAAAACACCGGAAAAACACCAATAGACACAAACACGGTTGACTCTCGGTGGCTCGGACAAATAGAAGGGAAATGGTCCGACAAACGCCAATGTCCGACTTACACGAATCCACACACCCACACACACACACACACACACACACATAAAATAAGGAAGGAAGGAAGGAAGGAAGGAAGGAGAGAGGAAGAGAAGAATAGATGCATAACACAGACAGACTGACTGGCTGACTGTTTGATGTTCTGACTGGATCATGGCGTTTTTAAGCGTAGTTTGAGGGTTATAGTGACAGATTAACAGAATTTCTACTTTAAATATTGCAAAAAAACACTCTTATGGATCAATTTCATCATCAGTGCTTTGAAAATTGTGGCCACATAATCTATATATTAAAAAGACTCTTGTTTCAGTCACACCACAAACACAACAAACAAACAAAACAGATATATTCCTACATACTCGAAAAAACACCAAAAACACCATTAAAACACAAACACACCCCAAAAAAACGAACATCTTCAAAGACAAAATAAAACACTTTAAAACACCCCTCAACAAGTTAGTCGACACCTAAAACAGCATTAAAACACCACAAAACACACACAAACACAGACACACTCAAACACAAACACACACATCCCAAAAACACCAAACACACCCCAAAAACATCACAAAACACACCAAACACCACAAACACACAAAAAGCTAGTCAACACCACTAGACACACCAAACACACCCCAAAAACACCACACAAAATTAACCCACACTTCAAAAGCACCACAAAAGTTAGTCAACACCAGAAAAACACCACACAAACGCACCAAACGCAAACGGCGACATCTTCCTGGCCTTCCCATGGCTGTGACAAGCTGGGAGTGACTTCGTAGTGATCACACCACCACCACCACCACCACCACCACCAGCAGCCCTGCACAGCACCTCTTGAGAGAGTGAGTGAGAGAGAGAAGGTGGCGGGAGACTATTGGGAGTCAAACAAGGTGGTGATGACAGCCTCTCCCATTTCTCCCAGCCTGACGACCTCCCCCATTTGGCTCGAACAGGCTGGGGTGACGGTGTTGGGGTGTGTCTTGGGGTGATTAAAGACGTCAAACTCCCCTGGGGTGCGTCGTTTGGCCTCCATTTGTAGCCTCGACGGAATAAATTATCCAGCGATGTTGTCCGAGGAACGCGTCCAAGGCTCCCTAGGGTTTGGTGGTGATTGTGGTGGCTCGGTGGTGTTGGCAGCACTGCATGGCTGGCGCGGCGGTGTCTTGTTGATGTTGCTGTGTGTTTAGGGGTGTTTATGGGTGTTTGGATGGTGTTTTGTGGTGTTTACGGGTGTTTAGTGTGTTTGTGTTTGTGTTTAGGTGTTTAGTGTGGGTGTTTAGGTGTGTTTGGGGTGTTTGGGTTTGTTTAGGTGTGTGTTTGGGGTGTTTAGGTGTGTGTTTAGGTGTGTTTGGGGTGTTTAGGTGTGTTTTAAGGGGGGTGTGTTATGAGTGTTTGGTGTCTTTGAGGTGTTTGGGGTGAGGTGGTGTTTATGAGTGGTGGTCTTTGAGGTTGAAGCTGTTTGTGGGTGTTTGGGTGTGTTTTGGGATGTTTTGGTGGTGTTTGGGGTGTTAAGGAGTGTTTAGAGGTGTTTAGCATGTTTTGTGTTTTGTGGTGTTTGGTGTAGTGGGATTTTGATGTGTTTAAGGGTGTTTGGGGTGTTTTGGATGTGTTTGGTGGTTTGGGGTGGGAGTGTTTAGAGTGTTTAGCATGTTTTTGGGGTGTTTGTGGTGTTTGATGTGTTTGGTGTTTTGATGTGTTTAAGGATGTTTGGGTGTGTGGATGTGGTGGTGTTTGGGGTGTTAAGGAGTGTTTAGAGGTGTTTAGCATGTTTTTTGTGGTGTTTTGTGGTGTTTTGGTGTAGTTTTGGGATGTTTTGATGTGTTTTTGGTGTGTTTAAAGGTGTTTGGGGGTGTTTTGGATGTGTTTGGGGTATTTTGGTGTGTTTGGAACATTTAAGTATGTTTTGTGATATTTTTTAGGATATTTGCTGGTGTTAAGAGTGTTTTGGGATGTTTTTGGGGTGTTTGGGTGTGTTTGGGTGTGGTTAGGTTAGGTTAGGTTGTTGTTGTTATTGTTGTTGTTGTTGTTGTTCCTCTTCTTCTTCTTCTTCTTGTTAGGTTAAGTTAGGACTCACTACTGCTACTGTTGTTGTTGTTGTTGTTGTTGTTGTTATATTCTTTCTCTCTCTCTCTCTCTCTCTCTTTCCTTGTTATTCTTATTAGTCTCTCTCTCTCTCTCTCTCTCTCTCTCTCTCTCTCTCTCTTTGTTGTTGTTATTGTTGTTAATCTTGTTGTCGTTATCAAACTCTCTTTTCACTATCATCATCATCATCATCATCTTGCCTCCCTCAACACACACACACACACACACACACACACACACACACACACACACACACACATAACACAGCCTGTCAAACACAGCCTTCAAAACACCAATAACTTCCACTGCAGCCTGTCAAACTATCCCTGAGCCTTGAAAACACCAATAACTTCCACTGCAGCCTGTCAAACTATCCTGGAGCCTTGAAAACACCAATAACTTCCACTGCAGCCTGTCAAACTATCCCTGGAGCCTTGAAAACACCAATAACTTCCACTGCAGTCTGTCAAACTATCCCTGGAGCCTTCAAAACACCAATAACTTCCACTGCAGCCTGTCAAACTATCCCTGGAGCCTTGAAAACACCAATAACTTCCACTACACCCTTCAAAACACCAATAACTTCCACTGCAGCCTGTCAAACTATCCCTGGAGCCTTGAAAACACCAATAACTTCCACTGCAGCCTGTCAAACTATCCCTGGAGCCTTGAAAACACCAATAACTTCCACTGCAGCCTGTCAAACTATCCCTGGAGCCTTCAAAACACCAATAACTTCCACTGCAGCCTGTCAAACTATCCCTGGAGCCTTGAAAACACCAATAACTTCCACTGCAGCCTGTCAAACTATCCCTGGAGCCTTGAAAACACCAATAACTTCCACTGCAGCCTGTCAAACTATCCTGGAGCCTTGAAAACACCAATAACTTCCACTGCAGCCTGTCAAACTATCCTGGAGCCTTCAAAACACCAATAACTTCCACTGCAGCCTGTCAAACTATCCCTGGAGCCTTGAAAACACCAATAACTTCCACTGCAGCCTGTCAAACTATCCCTGGAGCCTTGAAAACACCAATAACTTCCACTGCAGCCTGTCAAACTATCCTGGAGCCTTGAAAACACCAATAACTTCCACTGCAGCCTGTCAAACTATCCTGGAGCCTTGAAAACACCAATAACTTCCACTGCAGCCTGTCAAACTATCCCTGGAGCCTTGAAAACACCAATAACTTCCACTGCAGCCTGTCAAACTATCCTGGAGCCTTGAAAACACCAATAACTTCCACTGCAGCCTGTCAAACTATCCCTGGAGCCTTGAAAACACCAATAACTTCCACTGCAGCCTGTCAAACTATCCCTGGAGCCTTGAAAACACCAATAACTTCCACTGCAGCCTGTCAAACTATCCCTGGAGCCTTGAAAACACCAATAACTTCCACTGCAGCCTGTCAAACTATCCCTGGAGCCTTGAAAACACCAATAACTTCCACTGCAGCCTGTCAAACTATCCCTGGAGCCTTGAAAACACCAATAACTTCCACTGCAGCCTGTCAAACTATCCCTGGAGCCTTGAAAACACCAATAACTTCCACTGCAGCCTGTCAAACTATCCCTGGAGCCTTCAAAACACCAATAACTTCCACTGCAGCCTGTCAAACTATCCCTGGAGCCTTGAAAACACCAATAACTTCCACTGCAGCCTGTCAAACTATCCCTGGAGCCTTGAAAACACCAATAACTTCCACTGCAGCCTGTCAAACTATCCCTGGAGCCTTGAAAACACCAATAACTTCCACTGCAGCCTGTCAAACTATCCCTGGAGCCTTGAAAACACCAATAACTTCCACTGCAGCCTGTCAAACTATCCTGGAGCCTTGAAAACACCAATAACTTCCACTGCAGCCTGTCAAACTATCCCTGGAGCCTTGAAAACACCAATAACTTCCACTGCAGCCTGTCAAACTATCCCTGGAGCCTTGAAAACACCAATAACTTCCACTGCAGCCTGTCAAACTATCCCTGGAGCCTTGAAAACACCAATAACTTCCACTGCAGCCTGTCAAACTATCCCTGGAGCCTTGAAAACACCAATAACTTCCACTGCAGCCTGTCAAACTATCCCTGGAGCCTTGAAAACACCAATAACTTCCACTGCAGCCTGTCAAACTATCCCTGGAGCCTTGAAAACACCAATAACTTCCACTGCAGCCTGTCAAACTATCCCTGGAGCCTTGAAAACACCAATAACTTCCACTGCAGCCTGTCAAACTATCCCTGGAGCCTTGAAAACACCAATAACTTCCACTGCAGCCTGTCAAACTATCCCTGGAGCCTTGAAAACACCAATAACTTCCACTGCAGCCTGTCAAACTATCCCTGGAGCCTTGAAAACACCAATAACTTCCACTGCAGCCTGTCAAACTATCCCTGGAGCCTTGAAAACACCAATAACTTCCACTGCAGCCTGTCAAACTATCCCTGGAGCCTTGAAAACACCAATAACTTCCACTGCAGCCTGTCAAACTATCCCTGGAGCCTTGAAAACACCAATAACTTCCACTGCAGCCTGTCAAACTATCCCTGGAGCCTTGAAAACACCAATAACTTCCACTGCAGCCTGTCAAACTATCCCTGGAGCCTTGAAAACACCAATAACTTCCACTGCAGCCTGTCAAACTATCCCTGGAGCCTTGAAAACACCAATAACTTCCACTGCAGCCTGTCAAACTATCCCTGGAGCCTTGAAAACACCAATAACTTCCACTGCAGCCTGTCAAACTATCCCTGGAGCCTTGAAAACACCAATAACTTCCACTGCAGCCTGTCAAACTATCCCTGGAGCCTTGAAAACACCAATAACTTCCACTGCAGCCTGTCAAACTATCCTGGAGCCTTGAAAACACCAATAACTTCCACTGCAGCCTGTCAAACTATCCCTGGAGCCTTGAAAACACCAATAACTTCCACTGCAGCCTGTCAAACTATCCCTGGAGCCTTGAAAACACCAATAACTTCCACTGCAGCCTGTCAAACTATCCCTGGAGCCTTGAAAACACCAATAACTTCCACTGCAGCCTGTCAAACTATCCCTGGAGCCTTGAAAACACCAATAACTTCCACTGCAGCCTGTCAAACTATCCCTGGAGCCTTGAAAACACCAATAACTTCCACTGCAGCCTGTCAAACTATCCCTGGAGCCTTGAAAACACCAATAACTTCCACTGCAGCCTGTCAAACTATCCCTGGAGCCTTGAAAACACCAATAACTTCCACTGCAGCCTGTCAAACTATCCTGGAGCCTTGAAAACACCAATAACTTCCACTGCAGCCTGTCAAACTATCCCTGGAGCCTTGAAAACACCAATAACTTCCACTGCAGCCTGTCAAACTATCCCTGGAGCCTTCAAAACACCAATAACTTCCACTGCAGTTTGTCAAACTATCCCTGGAGCCTTGAAAACACAAATAACTTCCACTGCAGCCTGTCAAACTATCCCTGGAGCCTTCAAAACACTAATAACTTCCACTGCAGCCTGTCAAACTATCCCTGGAGCCTTGAAAACACCAATAAATTCCACTGCAATCTTCCAAACACCATTACAAACACCAATAACATCCCAAACACAATTCAAAACACCCAAACATCAAAACAACACTTACAAACACACACAAAATAATGAAGCAGACAAACATATGAAAGAAAAACACCAATAGAGAAATCAAAACTCACCCAAACATATCCAAACACACCAAAACACCAAAATAACCCCAAACACACCCAAAATACCCCCAAACACCCCAAAATACACCCAAAACACATCCCAACACACCCAAAATACATCCAAACACCCCCAAACACATCCAAACATTCCCAAACACCCCCAAACGCAAGGTACCTGAAGTGGGTGTTTTAACGATCATCTTGGGGTTGGCCCCTCGACTCAAGAGAAACCTCACAATCGGTGTGTGGTCATGGTAAGCAGCAGCATGTAGAGGTGTCACCCCCTGAAACAAACGGAGAGGTTAAATAAAACACCCAAATGCACCCAAAACCCCCAAAAAACACCAAATGCCAAAACACACCAAAATTATATGAAAAACACCAAAAACACCAATAAACACGCTCTAAAACAAACGGAGAGGGTAAATAAAACACCAAAACGCACCCAAAACACCAAAACACCAAATGCCAAAACACACCAAAAATACATGAAAAACACCAAAAACACCAATAAACACGCTCTAAAACAAACGGAGAGCCTAAATAAAACACCAAAACACCAAAAAAACACCAAATGCCAAAACACACCAAAAATATATGAAAAACACCAAAAACATCAATAAACACACTCTAAAACAAACGGAGAGGCTAAATAAAACACCAAAACACACCCAAAACACCAAAAAAAAAAAAAGCGTAGTTTTAATGCCTTTTTTCTTTCCATAAAAATTAACATGAACTATATTCCTAGAGAAAATCACAAGAATTAATAGTTTTAAGATATTAACAGTGTAGAGAATATTGTGTGACATGCACCGAGACTGTTCTATGGAAACGTAAAGAAATGTAGCGTGTTTGTTAAGAGCCATCGCCACACGCTCCCTACAACCACGTCACTCTGTATAACACTACGGATATCAGAGAGGATGAATGAGGAACTTTCTGAGATCAAAAGAGATATTAAGTTCGCTTGTTGTGGTTCAGTTACGTCACTCTGGATAACACTACGGATATTAGAGAGGATGAACTTAGCAAATGGACAAAGCCAACTCTGAGGAACTTTCTGAGATTAAAAGATATATAAAGTTCGCTTGTTGTGGTTCAGTTACGTCACTCTGGATAACACTGGATATCAGAGAGGATGAACTTAGCAAATGGA
The DNA here is from genome assembly GCF_017591435.1 of Portunus trituberculatus. Taxonomy (NCBI): domain Eukaryota; kingdom Metazoa; phylum Arthropoda; class Malacostraca; order Decapoda; family Portunidae; genus Portunus; species Portunus trituberculatus. Next base: position 2,305,663 of record NC_059256.1, on the reverse strand, counting down.
CAAAGCCAACTCTGAGGAACTTTCTGAGATCAAAAGAAATATTAAGTTCGCTTGTTGTGGTTCAGTTACGTCACTCTGGATAACACTACGGATATTAGAGAGGATGAACTTAGCAAATGGACAAAGCCAACTCTGACGAACTTTCTGAGATGAAAAGATATATAAAGTTCGCTTGTTGTGGTTCAGTTACGTCACTCTGGATAACACTACGGATATTAGAGAGGATGAACTTAGGAAATGGACAAAGCCAACTCTGACGAACTTTCTGAGATCAAGATATATAAAGTTCGCATGTTGTGGTTCAGTTACGTCACTCTGGATAACACTACGGATATCAGAGAGGATGAACTTAGCAAATGGACAAAGCCAACTCTGAGGAACTTTCTGAGATCAAAACACATATAAAGTTCGCTTGTTGTGGTTCAGTTACGTCACTCTGGATAACACTACGGATATCAGAGAGGATGAACTTAGCAAATGGACAAAGCCAACTCTGAGGAACTTTCAAAGACATATAAAGTTTGCTTGTTGTGGTTCAGTTCGGAAAATTTCGTTTCAGTAAATATGGCCGGGTTATTTCAGCATATACTCCGAAAATTGTTTTTTTTTGTAAACGCTAGTGATATTTGCTGTACGCTTTTTGAGTGGAGCGTTACCCTATGCTGAGACTCTGACAATGTTGTGATAAGGTATTTACTATTAGACTTACAAATAATACTGACAGGACACTGGTACATCCATACTTTGCACCATTAGGAACATATATTTGCATATTTTAATGTCATTTTCAATCATACACATGGTGAAATAATCAAATGTTTATATTATGAGGTATGTAGGTAGGAATATCAGTATATATATTTTTTTAATAGGGCTTCCACAAGAGCGACAGTTTGGCGTGATAGGCAGGACCAACTTGTGAATTAAACCAGAACAATGACCATACTTGGTGCCATTAAAATAGTGAAGACTGTGGCCATTAATCTTCTGCCATCCATAGGCTAATGTCAATAAAATGGTCTAATGTACACAAAATTCAATTAAAATAGTAAAGACTACAGAGATCGCGATTGGTGCCATTAAAATAGTGAAGACTGTGGCCATTAACCTTCTACTCTCCATACACCCTTGCTAATGTCAATAAAATGGTCTAATGGTACACAAAACTCGTTAAAATAGTGAAGACTGTGGCCATTAACCTTCTACCCTCCATACACCCTTGCTAATGTCAATAAAATGGTCTAACGGTACACAAATCTCAATTAAAATAGTGAAGACAGTGGCCATTAATCTTCTGCCCTCCATAGACCCTTCCTAACATCAATAAAATGGTCTAACGGTACACAAAACTCAATTAAAATAGTGAAGACTGTGGCCATTAACCTTCTACCCTCCATACACCCTTCCTAACATCAATAAAATGGTCTAACGGTACCCAAAACTCAAGGTAAAAATGTGTCCCAGTAATGTCAATAAAATGGTCTAACGGTACACAAAACTCAAGGTAAAAATGTGTCCCAGTACTGAAGGGGCTAAGGGAACTCACATGAGGATCTGCAGTATTGATGTCAGCGCCGGCCTGCAGCAACAAGGTGACAGCCTGTGCACGGCCCTCAAACGCTGCGTGGTGAAGGGCTGTCCAGTGCGCTGCGTCCCTCACTTCCAGATGCAGGCTGTGTGTGGGAGGGAGTGAGTGAGTGAGAGAGAGATGGAGAAGAGGAAGAGAAGAGAGAGAGGAAGAGGAGACACCACACAACACCCCACAACACCTAAAACTCACCCAAAACACCCTTAAAAACCCCAACAACTACCAAAGAACCACAAAAACACCATAAAAACACCACAAAACATTCTAAAAACACCCCTGCAACACCCCAAAACACCTCACAACACCCCAGACTCACCCCAGCCTGACAGTATGGGAGAGGAGGTACCGTAGGACAGCCAGGCACCCAAAATTAGCAGCCAGGTGAAGAAGATTGCAGGTGATGCCTCGGAAACGCACCAGAGCAACACCACGGCGCCACTCCCCATGCATCGCCAGTGCCTCCACCACCGCCACATGGTCGCGGTCTGGGGGTGGGGGAGAATGTTTTAGTGTGTGTTTTTAGTGTGTTTTTAGTGTGTTTGTGGGGTGTTTTAGTGTATTTTGGGGTGTTTTAGAGTGTTTTGTGGTGTTTGAGTGTGTTTGAGTGTGTTAATGTGTTTAGTGGGGTGTTTTAGTGTATTTTGGGGTGTTTTAGAGTGTTTTGGGGTGTTTTAGTGTGTTTTGGGGTGTTTTAGTGTGTTTGTGGGGTGTTTTTAGTGTATTTTGGGGTGTTTTAGTGTGTTTTGGGATGTTTTAGTGTGTTTTGGGGTGTTTTAGTATGTTTGAGTGGTGTTTTAGTGTATTTTGCAGTGTTTATTGTGTTTTGGGGTGTTTTAGTGTGTCTGAGTGGTGTTTTAGTATGTTTTTAGTGTTTGTGTGGTGTTTGAGTGTATTTTGGGGTGTTTTAGTGTTGTTTGAGTGGTTTTCTAGTGTGTTTGAGTGTGTTTTAGTGTTTCTATTATTTCAGTGTTTGATCTCCCTGCCAACACTCACAATGTGATTTTGGTGTGTTTTAGTGTGTTAATATGGTGTTTCAGTGTGTTTTGGGGTGTTTTAGTGTGTTTGTGTGGTGTTTGAGTGTGTTTTGGGGTGTTTTAATGTGTTTTGAGATGTTTAGTGTGATTTAGTGTGTTTTAATGTGTTTTAGAGTGTTTTTAATGTGTTTGTGTGGTGTTTTAGTTACTTTCTAGTGTGTTTCAGTGTGTTTGAGTGTATTTTGGGGTGTTTTATGTTGTTTGGGTGCATTTTAAGTGTGAATAAGGTTGTTTGAATGCATTTAAGAATGAATAAGGGTGTTTGAATGCATTTAAGGGTGTTTGGATGGATTTTAAGTGTGAATAAGGGTGTTTGAATGCATTTAAGAATCAATAAAGGTGTTTGAGTGCATTTAAGGGTGTTTGGATGGATTTTAAGTGTGAATAAGGGTGTTTGAATGCATTTAAGGGTGTTTGGATGGATTTTAAGTGTGAATAAGGATGTTGGAATGCATTTAAGGGTGTTTGGATGTATTTTAAGGGTGAATAAGGATGTTTGAATGCATTTAAGGGTGTTTGGATGGATTTTAAGTGTGAATAAGGGTGTTTGAATGCATTTAAGAATGAATAAGGGTGTTTGATTGCATTTAAGGGTGTTTGGATGGATTTTAAGTGTGAATAAGGGTGTTTGAATGCATTTAAGGGTGTTTGGATGGATTTTAAGTGTGAATAAGGGTGTTTGAATGCATTTAAGGGTGTTTGGATGGATTTTAAGTGTGAATAAGGGTGTTTGAATGCATTTAAGGGTGTTTGGATGGATTTTAAGTATGAATAAGGGTATTTGAATGCATTTAAGGGTGTTTGGATGGATTTTAAGTGTGAATAAGGGTGTTTCAATGCATTTAAGAATTAATAAGGGTGTTTGAATGCATTTAAGGGTGTTTGGATGGATTTTAAGTGTGAATAAGGGTGTTTGAATGCATTTAAGGGTGTTTGGATGGATTTTAAGTGTGAATAAGGGTGTTTGAATGCATTTAAGGGTGTTTGGATGGATTTTAAGTGTGAATAAGGGTGTTTGAATGCATTTAAGGGTGTTTGGATGGATTTTAAGTATGAATAAGGGTATTTGAATGCATTTAAGGGTGTTTGGATGGATTTTAAGTGTGAATAAGGGTGTTTCAATGCATTTAAGAATTAATAAGGGTGTTTGAATGCATTTAAGGGTGTTTGGATGGATTTTAAGTGTGAATAAGGGTGTTTGAATGCATTTAAGAATGAATAATGCATTTAAGGGTGTTTGGATGGATTTTAAGTGTGAATAAGGGTGTTTGAATGCATTTAAGAATCAATAAAGGTGTTTGAGTGCATTTAAGAGTGTTTGGATGGATTTTAAGTGTGTTTTAGTGTGTTTTCAGTGTGTTTCTAGTGTGTGATCTCCCAGGCAACACTCACAGGTAGCGATGTGGATGGGTTGCCAGCCTGACTTGGCATCCTTGCAGTGGACATCAACACCAGCATCCAGCAACACCCGGGTCATCTCCACATTGCCTGGGGGGGGGTGGGAAAGGTCAGGTCAGGTCAGGTTAGATCAAAAACACTAATTAATCCCTTTTCTTCATTTCAAAACAGCCCAAAAACTGCCTAATTTACATTCACACACCCCAAAACACCCCAAACACACCTTTAAAATGCATCTAAACACTCTTAAAATGCATTCAAACACCCTTAATATCCTCAAATGCATTCAAATCCCCTTATTCACACTTAAAATCCATCCAAACACCCTTAAATGCATTCAAACACCCTTACTCATTCTTAAATGCATTCAAACACCCTTATTCATACTTAAAATCCATCCAAACACCCTTAAATGCATTCAAACACCCTTATTCACCCTTATATGCATTCAAACACCCTTATTCATCCTTAAATGCATTCAAACACCCTTAAAATACATCCAAACACTCTTAACTTCTTCAAATGCATCCAAAAACCCTTAAAATGCATCCAAACATCCCAAACACTCTTAAAATGCATCCAAACACCCAAAAAACCTCCCAAATCTCTTAAAAA
>NC_059256.1:2283528-2293528 GCF_017591435.1 Portunus trituberculatus | reverse complement strand
AACTCAGAATCTCCTCTTTGTTGTCACTTATCCTTATATTATAACCAGGCAGAGTGACGCGCTCCCCTATGCACGCTTAAATTTAAATATCAACATAGGAAATACAGAAATAATAGCTAAATTAAGAGTGTAAGGGGCAGAATAACACACACTAGCGAAGGGGGGATAGGATAAGGGTGGGTGTGACTATAAAATGAACTATTCACCGCTATACTTGCTAAATATCCTTAAACACGCTAAATAACGGATAAATAACCACAATAACAGTACAGAAGTGGATTATGTAAACGTTATAAGCTACGTATATGGCTGAGATAAGCATATTATGGTAGTTAAATGCGTTAAACTGCCGGAGGAGGAGAGACGCAGGAAGGCTGGCATGAAAACAGCGGAACCAGACATTATGGCAAATATTATAAGCATTTTTCGACGCATTTCTTTACCTCACAACTATTCTTTACACACGAGCTGGCATGAAAACAGCTGTCGATAATGTCTTACTCAGCTCTTGGCAAACTTTATAGCATTTTTCAACGTATTCCGACCTCGCAGAATTCATCATAATTGTAAAAATAATTAAGCCTTTGAAAAACAGAAATATTGTTAATCTGTTACTGGAACGGTAAATACTCTTAAAAACCCGTGTGTCGCTTCAACTATATAGTCCTCCAGGCTCCAAGGGTGTGGAATCTTGTTAATCTGCCACTAGAACCTTTAAAACAACATTCAAACCGTGTGCACATTGAACTATAGAGTCTTTAGAAAGCAGTGAAGGAGCGCGGTATCAGTGTCTCAGAGTGGGGGCGAGCCAGGGCAGACTGCATGGAGCCACGAGTGAAGCCAGTGCCTGCCTCGCCCCCACCTCTTGTGATCCTTGGTGCACGATCCCATTGCCGTGTTAATTAATATGCTTCCACATCCAGGGTGAGGGCGGCGGCTGACTACAGAAAGGCAATCACTAACACCACTCACACCTTCCCCTGTGTGCCTTGCCTACCTTCCCACAGCCCCGCACAGCGCACACACACACACACACAGTAAATATGGACGAAGAGTGGCAGGAGGAGATGGGAAGGGAAGACAGCGGGCGCCGGGCAGCCTCCTGCCCTGGTGACGTCACAGCCGGCCTGGGTTCCTGGTGATGACGTCACAGCCCGGCCCGGCCCATACACACACACACACACACACACACACACACACACACCACAGAGTAAATATGAACGAAAAGAATCAGGAAGGGAAGGGAAGGCAGCGGGCAGGCTCTCGCCATGATGACGTCACGGTCGCTCTGAGGCCTGGTGACGTCACGGCTGATGACGTCACAGCCCGGCCCGGGCGGCCCGCAACGGTCTTTTTTACGTGGACGTAAACCATTTTGAAAACGACCCCTCGCAAAAACGCTTCTCAACATAAATGGTGCACATATTCTGACTTGATACACTTTTTAACTAACTTCAAAAATACAAAGAGATTTCCAGTCCCAGAAATATTCAAGATTTTTTAAAAGACGTCAAATAAAATGTTTGAATTTTGCCCTCCCATGAAAAGCAGTGAAATGTTGGCCCATTCTCTCTTGAAAGGCACAAAACACACTTACAACAATATGAACAGGTTCCACCAAGCCTGTGCAGCGAGTTGGCGGCAGAAACGGATCCGTGACAGCAGTGTGGAGTTTGTGGAGCAAACCGTTACTGGAACATTGCCAGTTTGCCACCGCCACACTCCACTCACTCCACTCAAAGCAAACCACAAACACATCAAACACTGTCAACTACTTTTTGAAAACACCAACAACTCCATACTGCCTCAAACTAACAGCAGGTTTGCACAGCGGCCCCAACATGTGCACCAAACACTCACTCACCACAACACCAACGCGCTTCACGCCACACACGCTCGGAACACGCTTACACACCAACAAAACACTCTGTGTTGGCCATGGCGGCTGTCTCAACACCGGAGATGAAAGGGCAGTGACGCGGCTGCATGTTGTGGCAAGACAGGCTGGACTGGTCAGTAACAGCCGGAGATACGGCAGCTTAGGTCCATAAATAGGGAGGAGGGGAGGGCCGCTGGTTCAGCCGCGCCATGTCAACAATTGCCTCAATATTAACACAACACGCTCAATAATGCCCCCCACACACACAACATCAAAACTACACAAATGACGATGAAGGAAGCCTAAACTCCACAGCCTGACCTTTAACAATGTGACGGAAGGCACTTGGTGGTGTTTCCAGTTATGTCTTGGCTGTGGCTCGCCAGTAAGGCTTGTGTCAGCCTGTCAGGCCTCACTCACTCACTCACTCACCTTCAACACGCAGTCCTGCCTCTGTGGCTGTGTTCTGTGGATTGCTCGTTATGAGATGCTGTGCGCACACACACACACACACACGGCTTCTCTACGCTGTTTAGTCTTTCCACAGTGTTAAAGTATTGTTTATATGTCACTACAACACTCAAAACACTCTCAAAGTCCACTGTCACTGCAACCACAGCCTTCCTGGTACAGTTATGTTGCCGTGTAGCAGACGTACAACACTTATAAGTAACCAGCGCCCGCCTGCCACAAACTGACACCAAAGCCAGTAGAATAGATTAGGGGCTGACACACAGAACACAGCAGAAGGCGCAGCGCACAGGCTACGGCGCACCATTCTCTTTTCTCAACGGTGGAGAAAAGAATTAGCCAATGACAAACCCTGAAGGAAAAAGAAAATTAAATAGACCAAATGCTAAGGAAAATTATATAGACCACATGCTAAAGGGAATCACATAGACCTCTTAAAGAAGATTATAAATGTTACCTGCTAAAGATATCAATGGATGACTTCTAAGATTGAGTTACATAGATTTGCTAACAAGTATTACATAGAACATAGAGAATTATTTAGATACATTTAGCCAGCATTCACGTCACCCTCACAGCCAGACACTCGCTCCCTGATTGCCTCTACAACATCACAGCTTTGTCAAACCATCCATATCTCATTCATTCATTAGTTTGACAGACTTGAACGATGCATAGCAAAGAACACACCATTATTTCATCCTTTAATCTTTATTTGTGCTCAGCGTGACGGTCTGTATAGCGGTAAATAACAGAGAAAAGCATGAAAGATGTGGCCAAATGAAAGTTTGTGCGAGTGTGCCCTTCCGCTTTCCTTTGAGTGTGTGTTGTGTGGGTGGAAGAGAAGCGAGCGTGTGTGTTTGGCTGCCACTCACCCGCCTACTCTGTACTGTCTCGCCGCCAACTTAGGCCTACACAGGTACATGGCAGGCCTACTGTTCATACTGTTAGCCTTAGATATACTGGTGGTGGTGGTGTACAGTAGGTGGTGGTGTGCCTGTGTCTTAATAACCAAAGCTTCACGGCGCTAAGCTCTGCCTTCCCCAACAAGGCAACATTACTTGGCAGGTTAGGTTAGGTTACATTAAATTTTATGTTACAGGTTAGGTACAGCACGGTGGTGGTGGTGGTGGTGTTGTGGTAATCTTTAATAAGTTTGAGGTGTATGTCACATTGCAATGAATACACATGTACGTATGTATGTATGATCTGAATATAAGGTGAAGCACAGCCAGAAACAAGCGACTCTTTCTGTGGTAGCCAACATTTGCATGACTATGCACTTCATTGTTAAGATTATGGGCGAGACACCACCACTCATGACTGTACTTCCCTTGTCATGCAGCACCACCGCCGCCCCGCCGCCCACCCACCGCTCTGGCCGCCTCCCCAGGGCTTCCCGTAGGACGGGCCATGGCACCACCATGAGTGCCCCGCAGCAGCAGCAGCAGCAGTCTGCCTCAGGCGGGAGTCACCAGGAGGCAGGCAGCGCCGGCCACATAGGAGAGGCCAGGCTTGAGTGTCAGCTGAGTGGTAAAACTTTTAAAGATACAAGTGTGTTGTGGCACCGCAGCGTGATACAGATTGTTGTCATTCACCAGGAGTGTCAGGAGAGTGATAAGAAATTTAGCACACAGGGTAGCCTCACCAGACACACCCTGACACAAAGTGGTGTTAAGATTCATGAGTGTCAGGAATGTGGCAAGAAATTCACCACAAAGGGTAACCTCACCTCACACGTCCTGACACACAGCGGTGTTAAGAATCATGAGTGTGAGGAGTGTGGCAAGAAATTCACCACAAAGGGTAATCTTACCAAACACACCCTGACACACAGCGGTGTTAAGAATCATGAGTGTCTGGAGTGTGGCAAGAAATTTACCACAAAGGGTAACCTCACCACACACAGCCTGACACACAGCGGTGTTAAGGACTATGAGTGCCTGGAGTGTGGCAAGAAATTCACCACAAAACCTCTCCTCAACAGACACGCACGGACACACAGTGGTAGCAAAAATTACGAGTGTGAGGAGTGTGGCAAAAAATTCACCACAAAGTACCAACTCCCTGGACACATCCTGGCACACAGAGGCATTAAGAATCATAAGTGTGAGGAATGTGGCAAGAAATTCACCACAACGTCTGAACTAAACAGGCACAGCTTGATACACAGCGATGTTAAGAATTATGAGTGTGAGGAGTGTGGCAAGAAATTTAGAACTAAGGGTGAACTCACAGCACACAGCCTGACACACAGCGGCATCAGGAATCACAAGTGTCTGAGTGTGGCAGGAAATTCTTAAGCATTGGTGCTCTAAACAGACACACCTTCAGACACACTGGCTTGAGGGAGTTCAAGTGTGATGTTTGTGGCAAGTGTTTCAAGACAAAGCATGACATTGCCCAGCACATGAGGATCCACTTCTGAGGTGGTGGTGGTGGTGGTGGTGTGTGCGGTGAATGGTGAGACAGTTGTGTGTCCATCATTGTCTTCATTATAATGGTGCAATACATTATAACTTATTCCCAGCATTTGTATTTACTGTGTTCACTTTGTCACTTTTCTTCATCGGTCATTTCTCGTCAAATTTGTTGATATTTTGTAACTTTTTAATTGATTTTATTTGTGGTTTGTCGTTGATTTGGTTTATTATGAAAGTGATGTGTTCTGGTGTGTCCGGATGAAGTGTGTTCTGCAGGACGGAGCAACACAACCAGTAAAACATAGGAAAGAGAAAAGTGTTTTGCTCAAATACATCAGTGAACCAGTTGTATGGACAAGAGAGAGAGAGAGAGAGAGAGAGAGAGATATGTAACATGTTATTATCCCATATATATATACAATTGGAATGAGGATTGTTTGGGTTGAGAGAGAGAGAGAGAGATTTTCCATCACATAGGCCACTCAACACCAGCGGCCCTAGCCATGGTGTAATTTTCTTTTATCTTCCATGTAGTGGCCATGGTGTCAATACTTGCCTTTGTGATCCAGCAGCTAATGTTACACAGAGCAGGTGGTCTTGATGGTCTCATTAAGGGATGTGTTACCCTGCCCAGCGGCCTGAGCCACATGTTCTGTGTGCTATGCTATCTAATAATGGCAGACTTACCATTGGGCAACACTTAGGAGCTTGAGTTTCTGGGCCGGGATTTAAAGAAATTTTTACTTAGGTGGGGCATTTTGCTTGAGACTTGCTGAAACAGACTCAGCAAGTCCCAAGTCATGGACTGAAACCTTGCTGAGTGTGCCCTGGCTGGGGCACGTCCCATGTATGAGAAGGTGTGATGCCAAAACATCAAAGAGCAAAAAATTGATATTTCTACAAGAATATACCATGAATAACTTGTAAAAAAAGTAAGTAAAAGCATGTCTATCAATATTATTTTTTCATTCAGTTATGATAAATGGAAACAAACTTTTGAGATAAGTCATTCATTGTTTTCCGTGACTGAAGAATTCATGGACAAAGCTGACCTGACCTCCACCAACCACCACAATACTATGCGTTCCTCTTCAATTGACTCGGAGTACTTTGCCTCAAGATGGAGAAGAAACTTATCGATACTCCTCGGAGGGGTGAAAATTGGACGCGTGCCGTCATACTTATGCTAACAAGGCTTGCGGCAAAGAATAAAGTTGTTCTGAAAAGCAGTTTTTCCAAAAACATCCTCAACGTGGATCAGCGCTGCATGTGAGGAGGTATCACCGCTGAAATAAATGCAGCATTCCCACACACGGTGAGGGCGAAGGACCAAGTCATGATAAAATGGAGAAACATTTCCTCTAAAGCAAGAAGTTGTCTTTCTGACCACCAGAGGATGTTGAGTGGAGGTGGCAAGTAATGGCCATACAACAATGTCAAATCAGATCTACTTTGGATATATTGCTGTACTGATTTGCTGTCACTCTTATTGCCTGTTGTTCCTCAGATGTTACATTGTTAAGGCGGAGCAGTTCTTACTTTGGATATGTGGATAAACATGACCTTTAGTTATGAGGTGCAGAATGCCAGTAATGAATCTTGGTTACCTTTGTAAATCAATCTCATAAATAAATTTTCAGATATATACTCATATATATATACACATATACACACACAGTAAGTCCCCACTTGGCGAATTAATTAGTCGGTGAAACTACCGGCAAATGTGAATTTCGCCAAACACGAGTTCTTTCTACCATATGAATTGGCTAAGAAATGGCTCAATCAGTCTTTGGTCATTGGCAAAGTCCCTCTTTTGACCCCTAAAGGCTAAAACACCATCTTTCCAGGTGAACTGTGATCTCTGCCTTCACCAAGTAGAACACATGTACAAAACACACCAATAAACAAACATTTGTGGTGCTCTCCTGGTCTGTAGTCACCGAATGTTTGACATATGAAGGGGGAACAAGAATACTTCATTATTTATCATAGTATCTCCTGCCTCCCACATCTACTTATGCCTTTCTATCGCTCAAACTGCTTAACCTAACATAACCTGGGGGAATTATGTATACCTAGAAATTTTCCTTGCAAATTAATTGTCTTAGATTATATTTTAACTGCTAATAATGTGTTCAAAATCATCCATAATTAAAATCCACCATCCATTACATTCCTTTTGCCTTCCAACCACCCGCACTGCTTCACCTGACATGACCAAAGGGGGATGATGTCCACCTAGAAATGTTGATGCAAAGTAATTGTTTTAGATTAGATTTCGTGCTAATAATTTATTCAATATTATCCATCAATCCCTTCACGGTCCAGTCGGTACATTTTGACGAGTTCAGCGTTGTCGTAAATGTCGTTGATGTTTTTCTGCTCACGGGAAATCCTTGGGTGCCGTCTCCCTGCTTGTTGATGTTCGGCCAGGGTTGTGTTGTCACTCCTCTGGGTGTCTCAGTGTTGCTTAGCCCGCTTGAGCCACCACGGTCATAGTCCAACTTTTAAGGCAGGACTAAGTCACGCTTAAGAATTTTGGACACTTGCAAAGACATCCTTAATTGTGCTTTAGCATTTCTGTGACTTAAGACCTGCTAAGCACTTCTCTAAATACCAGCTCTGGGTTTGTGGGGTCCCCATGACACTCCTGACACACTTGTGGTTACTGCAAGTTTTATTATTTCCACACGTCATTTATGTCTTTCATTAAAATTTGCTTGCTAAAATACCAGCTGAATGATTATCCTATTAAGTGTGTCTTGGGGCCTCCTATGGATCTAGAAAGAAAACGGGGCCATCCTTCAGTCACTATTAAAGATAAGTATCAGCCAAATACTTCATTTAAACGTCAGTATTGGCACAGAATTTCACAATCGGTGCATAGAATAGGTGCAGGGGTGTTCCATGCCTACCTTTGCCCAGGGGTCCCAAATTCCTAAGTCCTTCCGTGTTATATAGGCAGATCTTCCTTTGCTTGCATGCCCTGCTTCATGCCAGCCGTGGTGAGCCTTGGTGGAGAAGGATATTCTCAACAGCACTTGTGGAGTTTCTTTGTGTGGAAGGGAATCGAACAGCGGTGAGTCTAACGCTGTGTCTGGTGTTATCACTCTCCTCACTAACTCACTGGTCGCACACACTGGTTGTCTCATTACCTCACTCTATGTGGCACCTCCTATCTCAAACCCCACCCGCTAGGAAACCATTGCCCTGAGTGAGGAAGCCCAACCTACACTCTGACCGTGGACAGGATTCAAACCGGTGCACTTGGAGACCCATCGAACCCCAAAGCACAGGGTTCCACTGTACCACGGGGTTTCTTGACAATCTTCTCTCCTTTATTTCATCTATCGGACCGTGGACAGGATTGGAGACCCCTTGAAGCCCATCCTACACTCGACCGTGGACAGGATTTGAACCGGTGCACTTGGAGACCCATCGGACCCCAAAGCATGCAGGGTTCCACTGTACCACGACGGCCCAAATTTAAGGGGGATCACACTGGCCGATGATACGTGAACGAGGAACATCAGACAACTGGAACTTCATGGGATTAGCGGAACAGAGTTGGGATTGCTTCACGTCCATTCCGATTCTCTGTATGGTATGCTGACCCAATGGAAAGCTGTGTTACGTTAGGGGTATTTGAGTTAACCCCCCCCCGAAGTGGTAGAATCTGTGAGAGAATCGGGTGTGTGTGGAGGGTGTCGTTTCTTTTCCTCTCTGTATCTCTGTATCTCTTTGTATCTCCGTTTCTGTCTCTATATTCCTTTGTATCTCTGTCTCTACTTTCAACTAGTCAATCATTCTATCTGTATTTAAGTCTTTGTGGTCCCTAATGGTTCCTAAACACGCATTTTGTCCCTCTCTAGTTGTCCATCCTCCTCTTTCTCCTTCTCCATCATCCTCCTCCTCCTAAACACACATTTTTCTCCTCCTCCTCCTCCTAAACACACATTTTGTCTCTCTAGTTGTCCATCCTCTTCTTCCTCCTTCACCATCCTCCTCCATCATTTTCTTCCTCTCCAGTTCTCCATTCCTTCTCTTTGCTCCTTCATCCTTTTATCTGTCTCCACTCCTCCTCCTCCTCCTCCTCCTCCTCCTCCTATTACTGCTACAGTGTGTCTACTCTAAAGTGGCTCTTGGGTCTCGGTCTGAACGGGGCCCTAGATGACTGTCAGTTTTTCTTTTTTTTTTTTTTTCATCATGTGGAATATTTGAGGGGAATGTATGGGTTAAAGGGGGTACTTTTTTGTGGCACCACCTATTTCAAAGCCCACCTGCTAGGAAACCGCTGTCCCAAGTGAGGAAACCCAACCTACACTGGGACCGTGGACAAGATTCAAACCCATGCCGCTATGCTGGTGACCGCAGAAGACGCCAATGTTTACCTTAGTCCCCCTTCAGTACTGTGACTCGCAATATTTAACAGGAATTTAAGCAATATAACGAGTGTTTTTCAGCATTTAAAGGACAATGGAATAAAAAGAGGATTTATTTTACTATATATCTCAGAATGGCCAACAATTGATACAATGAGACGAGTTTAAGGGTGTTTTTATGGTTATAGTGACGCATTAACGCCTTCAGTAGCGTGACGTGTTTCCCTATTCCTTGTGGTGACTATTTGGTGATTTTCTACAGCTTCACAAACTCATGTGGGGGATTAAAATGGTGAATACTGTGGCCATTAATCTTCTGTCCTCAATAGACCCTTGCTAATGTCAATAAAATGGTTTAATGGTACACAAAACTCCATTAAAATAGTGAAGACTGTGACCATTAATCTTCTGATCTCTATAGACTCTTTCTAATGTCAATAAAATGGTCTAATGGTACACAAAACTCAATTAAAATAGTGAAGACTGGCCATTAATCTTCTGACCTTCATAGACACTTCCTAAAAATGGTCTAATGGTACACAAATCTCAAGGTAGCATGTGAACCATTAGACCATTTTATTGACATTAGCAAGGGTGCATGGAGGGCAGAAGATTAATGGTCACAGTCTTCACCATTTTAATCTAGTTTTGTGTACCATTAGACCATTTTATTGACATTAGCAAGGGTGTATGGAGGTCAGAAGATTAATGGCCACAGTCTTCACCATTTTAATCCCCCACATGAGTTTGTGAAGCTGTAGAAAATCACCAAATAGTCACCACAAGGAATAGGGAAACACGTCACGCTACTGAAGGGGTCAACCTAACCTAACCTAACCTAA
>NC_059256.1:2258528-2273528 GCF_017591435.1 Portunus trituberculatus | reverse complement strand
GGCGGTGGTGATGGGGCGTCGCTCCGGTCCTCGGGGTACGGCAGCAAGGAGACTGACTCTGACGGGGAGGATGGGGGTGTGGCGGGGGGCGTGGCGGGGGGCGTGGTGGTGTCCTGCCAGCCTGCCTATGTGAGTGCCATCAGTGTGGGTGTGCGCCGCGCCCGCTCCATGGAGGCCCTGCCGCCCACGCGCCCCACGCTGCCGCTGCGCCAGGTGTGCACCGTGCCGCGCCCCGCACCCTCACGGCGCCCACCCACGCACCCCGCTCCCCTGCTGGCCTGCGACCCCCGCTACGTGGCCGGCGTGCTCACCCACCACCCCAAGCAGCCCCCGCCCTCCCCGCCCCGGCCCCTGCCCCAACCTCCGCCACCCCTGAGGTGGGCCCCGACTCCCTACTGACCCCCGCCACACTTCGCCTCATGGTCCCCAGGGGCGCCGACCACTCTCCGGGGGGCAGCAGCGAGCACCTCTACGAGATACCCCGCACACCCCCAGTGCCGCGCCGCCACCCAACCCCGCCCCCCACTGCGCGCCGCCCCCGCCGCGGCCTGAGCGCCTCTCTGTCCCGTGCCCCGTCCCGCATCTCACTGCCGCGGCCACGCAGCCGCAGCGCCGAGGTGGTGGGCGTGGCTGCTGGCGTGGGCGGTGTGGCAGGGGCCGTGGCGCTGTGGGCGGCCTCGGGGCTCAAGACTAACGGACGCAAGCTAGTGGTGTTGGAGGGCGCGCCGCCCCAAACGACGACACTGAGGACGTCTTCGGCCCCCCGCAGACCCCGCAGGCTCCACAGGGGGTCGACAACCCGGCCTTCGAAGGGGACGCCGGCCCTCCGCCACCCCTGGCCCTAGAAGAGTTCCAGCGGCGCCTGGCGCAGCGGCTGCAGGGGGCGCCGTCCCACCGCGCTGCCTGGCTGGACGTGCGGCACGGCCTCGGGGGGCGGGGAGGGCTGGGGCGCCGCGTCACCTTCACGGCAGACACACGCAGCCCCCGGGCCGCCCGCCAGCCCCGCCCACCCTCCCCCCGCCCCAGCATGAGACTGCAGCCCGCCCCACACAGCCACTACCGGCCCCCCTGGACCACCCCTGGCCTGCACCAGCTCCTCAGCCACGCGGTGAGCACACACACACACACACACACACACACACACACAATGGTGGCGCCGCCCTTCACCGTGGCGTGGTGTGGTGGTGCCTGGTGCCTGAGAGGACCTTTTCCACTCTGTGGTGACCTTGGCCTTGGTGAAGATGATAACACACACTACTTACAATATTGCATGGCTCCCTAACACCCCAGTAACGCTCCCTATTCCCCCAGGACGCCTCGGCGGGACCCTGGGGTTACGGCTCCTGGAGACTGCAGGTCCACACCCCAACCCTGGATGTGTGGTCAGTATGTAGTAGTAGTAGTAGTAATAGTAGTAGTAGTAGTAGTAGTAGTAGTGGTGGTGATGGAGGTGGTAGTGGAGGTTGTCTTTCTCTGTCCTTCCCCCTACACACACACACACACACACACACGGACACAATCACTCACTCTCTCTCACTCTCTCTCTCTCTTTCTTTCCCCCAGAGTGAGCAGTGCCATGACTTCACCCTGGATCTGCACAGGTCGGAGAAGCAGCGGACCTTGGCACGCAGAAGGAGACGCAGAAGGCGGTGGTGTGTGGTGGTGGTGGTGGTGGCGGGGCTGGCCGGGCTGGTGGCTGTGGTAGTGGCCATGTCTCTCTTTGCCACACGGGGGGGGCGGGGGGATAGGGATGTCCAGAATGGGTTAGGCAGTGGTAGTGTGGTGTGAGAGAGAGAGAGAGAGAGAGAGAGAGAGGGGGGCGTTAGAGAGAGAGAGAGTGTGTGTGTGTGTGTGTGTGTGTGTATGATTGTTTTTTTTTTCTTCTTTCTCTCTCTCTCTCTCTCTCTCTCTCTCTCTCTCTCTCTCTCTCTCTCTCTCTCTCTCTCTCTCTCTTCTTCTTCTTCTTCTTCTTCTTCTTCTTCTTCTTCTTCTACTACTACTACTACTACTACTACTACTACTACTACTACTACTACTACTACTACTACTACTACTCCTCCTCCTCCTCCTCCTCCTCCTCCTCCTCCTCCTCCTCCTCCTCCTCCTCCTTCTTCTTCTTCTTCTTCTTCTTCTTATTATTATTATTATTATTATTATTATTACATTTTTCTTCCTATCAATACTATTATTACTATCACTATGTATGTATGTATGTATGTATGACTGTGTACCATTAAGTATGTATATTTTTGTATATTTTGATACTACTACTACTACTGCTACTACTATTACTACTACTACCGCATTTATATAAGTACTATTCTGCCTCTACAGTTACTATTTTACTATAAGTCAATGATAATTATTGTAAAAAGAAAAATTAGGCTGTTTTTAATGGGCTTAGAAAGTGTAGGCCTAATTTTGTACTTTTTTAGGAGACAACGTGCCTATTTTATATTCCTTAAGAAAAATTAATAGAACTACGTGTTCATAACTATTGTAAAAAGAAAGAAAAATTAGGCTGGTTTTTTTTAATGGGCTAAGAAAACATAGGCCTATTTTTTTTTTTTTTTTTAAGGAGACAACGTGCCTATTTTATATTCCTTAAGAAAAATTAATAGACCTACGTGTTCATAATTATTGTAAAAAGAAAGAAAAATTAGGCTGTTTTTTTTTAATGGGCTAAGAAAACATAGGCCTATTTTTTTTTTTTTTTTTAAGGAGACAACGTGCCTATTTTATATTCCTTAAGAAAAATTAATAGACCTGCGTGTTCATAATTATTGTAAAAAGAAAAAAAAAATAGGCTGTTTTTTTAATGGGCTAAGAAAACATAGGCCTAATTTTGTATTTTTTAGGAGATAACGTGCCTATTTATATTGCTTCAGAAAATATAAATAGGCCTACGTGTTGATAATTATTGTAAAAAGAACAAAAAATAGGCTGTTTTTTATGGGTTAAGAAAACATAGGCCTATTTTATATTACCTAAGAAAAACAAATAGACCTACGTGCTGATAATGATTGTAAAAAAAAAAAAAATTAGGCTGTTTGTTTATTTGGTTAAGAAAACAGGCCTAATTTTGCATTTTTTAAGAGATAACGAGCCTACTTTATATTACCTAAGAAAAAAAAATTAAATAGACCTACGTGCTGATCATTTACATAAAATTTTAAAAAATGGCTGTTTTTTTATGGGTTAAGAAAACATAGGCCTAATTTTGACCTAAGAAATAACGTGACTTTTTATATTACTTAAGAAAAAAAAATTAAATAGACTTTCGTTCTCATACTTAAGAAAAAAAAATTGGTTGTTTTTGGGGTTAAGAAAACATATAGGCCTAATTTAAACCTTTTAGAAAATAACGTGCCTATTTTATATTGCCTAAAAAAATAAAATAGATCTACGTGCTTTTCTCGCGGGTTTAGAAAAAAAAAGAATATAATTTTTTTCGGTTTCATTAATATTTTTGAAAGAAGATACTCATAATCCTCTTTGTATACATTTAAATCCTTCTTTAGTACTGGTAAATACACTTGAATCCCTTAAAATACATAGGACAGACAGAAAGCATATATTTTTTATCGATTTTATCAATATATTTGGGAGGAGTTACCCATAATCCTCTTTAAACACATTCTAATCCTTCTTTTATACTAGTAAAATTACGTGGATCCTTTAAAAAATAGGACAGAAAAAAATACATAATTTTCATCGATTTTATTAATATATTTGGAAGTTACCTCACAGCCGGTTCCTGAATGTATTGGTACGGCAACAAACCAAAACGCTTACCATGTTGTTTGGCTCGCGCACCAACTATTTATGACAGTTCCACAATTCGCTGTCTGGCTTACCAAAAAGGTATAAAGCGGAATGGTTGGTAGCCCCGCATAGCTGTGGTTGGTAAGCGTGTGAGTGAAAACCTGGTGAAAACGTAAACAATTTCGTTCATCAGCTGATAATATGTCTCAAGGAAGAGAGAAGTTCACGTCGCTAACCAGCGACCAGAAAAGCACGCTGGTTGATCTAAACAACCAGTTTTATGTCGTGCTTGATAAAAGTGGCAATTACTCAATGATTACAAAAAAACAGGAAGCTTGGGAGACAATCACCAAGAAATTCAATGCAGTGCATCCCTTCGCTGAGAAAAAAACTTAACTGCAGCTGAAGAGAGCCTGGGGATACCTCAGAAATAAGTAAGTAATTATAATATACATTCTACACTAGTCATTAGGCACTCGTTAGCACATCAGAAGGCATTCACAGATGTATTTCACATTACTGAATGTGTACTATAAACTAATCTAACCAACCAAACAATAATCTAACGAACCAAACCCGTATGAGTGCTCTTCCAGTAGAGGGAAACAATTAGTTGATGAAGGAACAAATCGTAAAAATATACAGCTGTTGGTTAAGACTTAGCTTTTTAAACCTTGGCTCACAAAATAACTTGCTTAATGAAGAGCTCTTTTAAAAGCAAAGATACCCTAACCCAACATGACATAGGGAATATAGATAAAGTATATATATATATATATATATATATATATATATATATATATATATATATATATATATATATATATATTTATATATACACGCACACATTTAAGTTTTTTTTCTTTGATTTCTTTCAGGGTGAAGGTGGAATATGCAACTTACACAAAGAAAAAGTTTGCAACTGGAGGTGGTCCTCCACCTTCACCACCCAAATTAAGTCCTTTGTTGGAGGCAACGGCAAATCTGATTTCTGAGGAACTTGAATTGGCAGAGTTCCAGTATGACAGTTCCTGTCGTGATGTGCCTCTGCCAACAAATCCATTACCTGAGGCACCCAAACCACCGTCACCTCAGCCACCCAAATCACCGTCACCTCAGCCTTTACATCCATCGTCACCTTTACTGGTCTTACATGAAGAAGATTATGGTAAGCACATTATATATATATATATATATATATATATATATATATATATATATATATATATATATATATATATATATATATATATATATATATATATATATATATATATATCCACACTGTCTCCTACCACTCTACTTTCTTATATTGTCCTTTTTTTTTTTTGGAGAGACAGGAGCACGGGGGTGAAAATGGTTCAGAGCACCCAAGGCTAAGGATGGCACTGCATCCTAAAGCTTGTATAAATTACACTAGTTTTTAACTTTTATTTCCAAATAAGTAATTTATGGATTTTGTTTGATCTTTCAGAGTGGATAGAAGATGGCCCTCCCCCCGTGGAAGCAGTGCCACTGCCACCACCATCTACAATGGGTAGCTGCAGTGCAGAACCAGCTATCCCAGGTCCTTCTAAGAAAGCAGACTGTGGGCAGCAAAAGACTATACCAAATACGTCTGCCAATAGAAAGAGGAAAAGGGTGCAAGAGAGAGATAATGTGTTTAACTCCATTAGAGAAGAAAACTCAAATTTGAAGAAAAGATCCCTTCAAATAATGGAGGAAAAACATGTTAAAGAACTGGAAGTTCTTGATAGTGTTCAAAATATGTGCAACACTGTTAATCAGTTTTTTTCAAAACTCATCACTGACTATGATCAGATTTTCAAAAAGTAGACACACACACACACACACACACACACACACACACACACACACACACACACACACACACACACACACACACACACACACACACACACACACACACACACACACACACACACACACACACACACACACACACACACACACACACACACACACACACACACACACACACACACACACACACACACACACACACACACACACACACACACACACACACACACACACACACACACACACACACACACACACACACACACACACACACACACACACAAGATAATGATTAGCATTAAAAGTAGATGGTTAAGTTTATTCATTCTTACATAGGTTAAGTTTATTCATCCTTACAAATTTTGTACTTTGCAATACTTACATTATACACCATAAGATCTTATATATAATTTCATTTTCTTTACCTTTTGGAACCTTATATATATTTTATTTAAACTTAAAGTGTTAATCCTAGCAAGCAAGAACTAGAAAAGTAAAAGTATTATTACACTGGAGCCCAATCGGGTACACAGGGAAAAGTTCTTGAAACTGGCCCTCAGAACCATCTTTGAATTAATGATTCCCTAACTTGTGTGGCATCCAGTTCATGTTCATCTTCATCCTCCAATAAATCAACTACTTCCTGTGGCTCAATCTCAACATCTAACATGTCCACTCTTCTTGAAATAGCAATGTTATGCAAAATAGCACATGCCATCACAATTCTTTTTGTATTGGGAAGTTTGGTTCGCAGGGGTATGCTTAAGCATGCAAATCTTCTTTTCAGTACACCGAATGCCCTCTCAATACAGTTCCGTGTTTGTATATGAGCTACATTATACCTCCTATGCTTTTCAGTTCTTGGAGCTAGGAGTGGAGTCGGTAAATATTCCCGACTTGGATACCCACTATCCCCTAACAAATATAAACCCCTGTAATCTCCTTCATCTAGAAGATGACCAATACGACAATTAGAAAATATTCTAGAGTCATGTACGCTGCCAGGCCAACTTGCAACAACATGCATAAATTTGAGTTCTGAATCACAAATACCTTGGACATTTAATGAGTAAAACCCCTTTCGACATCTATACATCTCAACGTTGTTCCCACCTGGACTCTGTATTGGAATGTGTGTACAATCTATACACCCCAATACACCTGGCATACCAGCAATATCGTAGAGCTTTGAGGCCATCTGACGTGCTTCTGGCTGTGGAAATTTGATGTAGTCTGGTGCCAGGAAAGCAATAAGTTGAACCACCTCTCCAACAGCCCTGCATGCTGATGATTTTGCAATATCCATGATGTCAGCTACTGTAAGAAGGAAACTTCCCGTGGCTAGGTACCGCAAGGTAACTAGCATCTTCAAATGCAGAGGAATGCCACATCCTGTGGAAAGACATGCAAACATATACCAGGGGACTTTAGAAGGAGTTATATACACCCTCTCTCTGCGTTGTGCCTAGTCTGTTTATGAGGAAAATACAGAGGAGGGGATCCCTAGGCCCCTTTGCTCCGTAAGTAAGAAAGACTAGAAAAGTGTGGAAGAACCTTAAATTTCCCAATTCACTCCACATGAAAAAGGATGACAGAGTTGTAGAAAGAAATACAGAAGATGGTTTCCCAGGTCTTGAATCAGTAAGTATTGTAAAATAGTCTATAGCAATATCACCATCCACATATATACTTAAGTAAATAGCTACTGTTCCATACCTGTGCCAAGCCTGTCCACATGTGTACGTGGCCTAACTTCTTCAATGAGGTCTCGTACAGCATCCTTTGGCAGACGAAAACGCTCAAGGAATTCTTCACCAGAAAGATAATGAAATGGGTCATTGCGATCTTTAGGTACAATGCATGGAATCTTCACTCGTCGCAATTCTTCCATTTCAAACATTTCTTCATCTATGATTTCATCTAATGCAGCCATGGTACCTGAAAAGTGTAATTTTTAATGGTCTGAAGAATAAATAGATATTAACAGCATATATTACTTAAGTCATTTTTATCTTTTTCTTCTGTGGTTCAAATGATACTATGGTATCATACATAAAGGTACATACTGAAGTTGTTTACCACCAAAAGGGGAGTGGCCTAGACATACCACAAAATAGGATTTAAAGAATTCATAAACATAGGCTAGTTCTACAAAGACCTGGATCCGAACTTAGCCATTAGGTACAGTACATATGACAAGGTTAAGTAAAGATAGGTCGGGATCATACAATAAGAACTATTTGTTTAAAAGTTATCAAAATTATTCTTAATAAGGCAGATATGAGCTTGCTAGGCTCATATGATATGCATGGACAGTCAAAAATGAATCTTAAATTAGGTTAGATGAATTAAGGATAGGATGTTAGGTCAGTTTAAGTTAGCTTTGGTTTGGTTAGGATAAGTTTGGTTTGATTTCCTGGTATTATTTTATAAGTACGCCCCATTCACAGCAGTCACTTTAACTGGTCTCAATAGTAAGATCTCATTGACTTGAACAAGAAAAACCCATATTATACCCACCGCAAATTTATATTAACGAGACCACAAATAAAAAATAAAAAAAATAATGTATATGTGGGTGGTGACAGACTCACAGGCGGTATATACTCCTCGTCCTCTACTTCTGCCCACTAGGCCAAGACTGAAGAGTGGGCGAGTGGTTCGATTTTACCGATTTCCTTTCCTGCATTTTGAATGGTTGTAGGGCATAGGTATGTTAGATTTGGGTGGGGGATAGGTGAGGTTAGGTTAAAATATGTTTGGTTTGTTTTCATTTCTGCCAATCTTACATTTCCGCTTTTTCATATTGACATTGATACTTCAGAAGTTATGACAATAAATAGGTTGGTTAAGTTAGGTTGGGTGGGTTAGGTTAAGTTGGCTGGGTTATTGTTTCCTTGGTTAGGTTACATTTGGTTCGTTAATAGGATCCATTCACTAATGTGTAATAAATCCATCAATAATGTCTTCTGATGTGTAGACCGCCACAGAATCGAGTGTTACCTGCAAGCTCATCAAGGTACCGTTTATACCTTTCCTCCATTGTTTCATCGGTCACCTCTTAATAGCCTTGAACTTAAAACTACAAATATACTCAATATACAGCCTCATGATCATTTTCATTTATTTAATCGTTTTTTTTTTTTCCTGGGTATGAGCTACGTACATGATATCTCGGCTTCAGTCTACTCCACTCCTTCCATATTATAGGTTTTGCCCTTTAATTCGTCCACTTACCTTTCTTAATAGTAGAAGCACACAGTAAGAATTCATGTAATGATATATAAATAACAAGATTAATCACATACTTACCAAATTTAGCCAGTGAAGTAGAGATGTGACGAGTCAATTAAGCTGTTGTTGATGTTTGGCGTGAACTCACAAGGCGACTACAGTAGACTTCAAAAGCTAAAACGGATGCTCAATATAGCATAAGAAAAGCTTTGCTGTACCATCAAAAAAATTTGACATGGTAAATAGAATGAAATAAATTTAATTACAGTTAGCTTCTTTTTACATTTGGAAATTTAAAATACAAGGCGGTAGCTTTGGTCGCCCGGACACTTGCCCAATGTTTTGCAAAACCCCTCGACCAAAGTTCCAATCTTTGGTCCACTAGCGGACAAAAAACAGATGGAAAAAGGCATTCTGGAACGGCGCAGGACACAAACTGCTTGGTTGGCTGCCTAACGGACCAAAAAGAAGTCATTCAGGAACCGGCTATTAAAGGAGAGAGTGACGTGTGGCAGCAGAGCCTGTGCGACCCACCCCAGGAAGAGGACAATTAATGGTGCAGGGCAGTGTGCAGGCGTCGCTACACCCTCTCTCAGGAAGAAAAAAAGAGGAAGATTGCCAAGGAAAACTGATGAGGCAGATAGATCAAATAAAGGAGGAAAGAAGATTATCGAAAAAAAAAATAAATAATAATAAAAAGCGCGGTACATTGGAACCCTGCGTGCTTTGGGGTCTGCGGGGTCTCCAAGCGAATCCTGTCCACGGTCTGAGTGTAGGTTGGGCTTCCTCACTCGGGGCTTTGAGATAGAAGGTGCCACAAAAAGTATCCCCTGAAAAACCCACATGGTGTAAAAAAAAAAACACAGATAAAAAACAAAAAACAAAATAGTAATAAAACGAATGAATGTAAGGAACAGGACACTTGTAGGTCGAGACATGCGAGATGACATGAGGGAAAGAGACAAAGAGAAAATACAACGACAAAAACAAACAAAAATAAATCGTGTAACCTTCAACAATGTAAAAAAAGAGAAAAATTATTAAAAAAAACTGAAAAGGTGTAACAAAAAGGAAGATTTTCAATAAAAACTGAATGAAATAACTTTTAAATAAGAACAAAAGTAAAGTTGTATAAAAGTGGTCCGTTGTAAAGAAGGTGTTAGTGAACTGAACAGTCAGTGAGTCATTCAATCACCCAAAAACACCCTAAAACACCCTAAAACACCAAAAACCCCAAATCATCCCCCAAAACACACCAAAACAACCAAAAATACTCCAAAACACCCAAACACCCAAAAAACACTGAAATACCCCAAAAACACCCCAAAATACCCCAAAAACACACCAAAACACACAAAACATCCCCAAACACAAAACATACAAAACAACACACAAAAACACACCAAAACACTACAAAACACAACAATACATTCCCAAACACACCAAAACACACCAAAACACCCAAAACACACAAAACCACAACAAAAACACACCAAACACCCCAAAACATACCAGAAACACCCCACACACACACACACACACACACTCACTTGAGGCTATGGCACCACTCCAGGCGGTCAATCCTAGCAAGTCTCCATGCAGGCTCCCTTCCCATGCCAAATAACTCCCAGCAGGAGGTATTGACTTGCCGCAGCCATGAGTTGAGCGGACGTCCCCTTGGCCTCCTCCGTGCTGGGTTATCCTTTCAGACACAACCCGATATGTAGGATTGGCTTCCAGATCGCGTGCCACTTGTCTATGTAGTCACAGTTGGCGGTGACGGACTTTGCTGGTAATGGGCCTTAAGGAGCAATCACGAATCTGACACAGTGGAATCATGCGTGCTTTGGGGTCCTAGAGGTCTCCAAGCGCGCGGGTTCAAATCCTGTCCACGGTCTGAGTGTAGGTTGGGTTTCCTCACTCGGGGCAACGGTTTCCTAGCAGGTGGGCTTTGAGATAGAAGGTACCACAAAAAGTATCCTCTTTAGCCCATAAATTCCCGTGAAAAACCCACAAGAAAGTCACACCAGCGGTACACCATGACGCTGCCAAGGCATCCAGTACCAAACACACCACCAGTTGGCCTCTTCAGTATAACAAAACTCTAATTAATATAAGAAAAGAGAAAAAAACAGGAAAACTAAATAGAATAAGAAAAAAAGACTAAAAAAAAAATATATATATAAAGCAACCCCGTTATAAAGAAAGTGTTAGTCTGCCATACACACACACACACACACACACACATTCCACCGCAAACAAGTCTCGTGTCTGGTCGTGTGTGTGTGTGTGTGTGTGTGTGGCAAGTATAATGGTGAAATAGTGATGGCAGCTGTTATTTAGAGCTAGGGAGGACAGAAGAACGTAAAATAATGAGATATGATAGTGAGATGAAGGGAGACAGCTGTGTGGGACGTAATAATAGTGACTTACAGAGAGACAAGCTGTGTAGGGCAAGCAGAACTTAATAATAGTGAAATACGATCGAAAAAATAGTGAAACCAGCTGTGTATGGTGAAATAAGCTGTTAATTAGAGCTTAGGAGTACAGAAAAGCATAATAACGAGATTTGATAGTGACATGACGAGAGACAAGCTGTGTAGGGCAAGCAGAAATTAATAATAGTGAAAAATTAATGGTGAAATGAAGAAATAAGCTGTTTAGGAGGCAATGATAGTGAAAAGAAGATGAGGCAAGCTGTGTAGGGCGTAATGATAGTGACTTACAGAGAGACAAGCTGTGTAGGGCAAGCAGAACTTAATAATAGTGAAATACGTTCGAAAAAATAGTGAAACCAGCTTTGAATGGTGAAATAAGATCAAAACCAGCTGTTATATAGGCCTAAGGGATGCAACGAAGCTTATATTAATGGTGAAATGGGACAGAAGGACGTAGAGTTGTAGTAAATTAATAATAGTGACTGGAATGGTGAAATGGAGGAAGAGGATGAAAAATTGTAATGAAAAGGAGACAGGAGGCATTTATTTTAGTGAACTGGAGAGAAAAGTCACCATTTTGAAATAAGGAAAGGAAGGAGGAGGCAAAGACAGGATAAAGAGGAGACAGACAGAGAGAGAGAGAGAGAGAGAAAGGAGGAGGAATAGAGAGAGATAAGAGAACAGGAGATAGAGAAGAATTAATGAACAAAGGAGATAGATGAAGATAAAAGGAGGAGAAACAGGGAGATAATTAATAAAAGAATAGGGAGATAGAGAGATAGAGAAGAAGAGACAGAGAAAGAGAGAGAGAGACAGATAAACAGGGAGATAATGTAAAGTTTTGATTGATGAAAGATAAGAGAAAGGAACACAGGAGAAGGAGAACAGGGGAGATAGACAAAGGAGAATACGAGATAGAGAAAGAGAATAAAAAGAGGAAAATTAATTATAACAAATGGATTTTCTGGACTTCAATCTATCGCCCGGACACAAAAAGGTTAGTTAGTAATGTGTAACTGCTACTACTACTACTACTACTACTACTACTACTACTACTACTACTACTACTACTACTACTACTACTACTACTACTACTACTACTACTACTACTGCTACTACTACTACTACTACAATTCTTCTCTTTCTACTACTCTACTACTACTACTACTGCTACTACTACTACTACTACTACTACTGATTCTTCTTCTTCTTCTTCTTCTTCTTCTTCTTCTTCTTCTTCTTCTTCTTCTTCTTCTTCTTCTTCTTCTTCTTCTTCTTCTTCTTCTTCTTCTTCTTCTTCTTCTTCTTCTTCTTCTTCTTCTTCTTCTTCTTATTATTATTATTATTATTATTATTATTATTATTATTATTATTATTATTACTACTACTACTACTACTACTACTACTACTACTACTACTACTACTACTACTACTACTACCACCACCACCACCACCACTACCACCACTACAATTTTCCACCTCCTCCATCTCCTCCTCCTCCTACTCCTACTACTACTACTACTACTACTACTACTACTACTACTACTACTACTACTACCACCACCACCACAGCAGTCACCTCGGAAGGGGCGAAGAGCAGCGGCGGCAGAAATCCTTGGGACCACAGAAGATTTTGGGACCCCAGGCTCTCCGTCCCAGAAGACACCCCACTCGTCCCCCCTCGGACACCCCCCCTCCCTCTGCCGGGCCCCCACTACAAGGCAGGAGGAGGACGGGGGGCTGGGCTACCTCAGCAAAGCATGGGTGAGGTTTGGGGGTGTTTTTGGGGTGTTTTGGGATGTTTTGGGATGTTTTTGGGTTGTTGGGGTGTGTTTGGATGTTTTGGGTGATTTTTGAGATGTTTTGGGGTGTTTTAGGTGTTTTTTGGGATGTTTTTGTGGTATATTTGGGTGTTATGAGGTGTTTTTGTGTTTTGGGTGTTTTGGGATGTTTTGGGTGTTTTGGAATGTGTTTGTGGTGTTTTGGAATGTTTTGGATGTTTTGAAATGTTTTTAGGTGTTTTGGAATGTTTTGGGATGTTTTGGGGTGGTGTTTTGGAATGTTTTGGGTATTTTGTGTGTGTTTGGAATGTTTTTTTGGGGGTCAGTTTTGGAATGTTTGTGGGGGTGTTTGTGGTGTTTTGGAATGTTTTTTCGGTGTTTTGGTTTTGTGTTTTGGGTGTTTGTTTGTGGTGGGGTGTTTTTTTGGAATGTTTTGTTTTGGGATGTTTTGGGTGTTTTTTGGTGTTTTGGGATGTTTTGGGTGTTTTTGGGGGTTTTGGGATGTTTTGTTTTGTGGTGTTTTTGTTTTGGGTGTTTGGTGTTTTGGTGATGTTTTGGGTATTTTGGGATGTTTTGGGTGTTTTGGGTGGGTGGTTGGAATGTTTTGGTGGGTGTTTTGGGTCAGTTTGGGGGTTTCAGGGTATTTTGAGTTTTGAGGGCTTTTGGGGGGTGTTTTTCCCTTTTCTTCTTCTTCTTCTTCTTCTTCTTATTATTATCATTATTATTATTATTATTATTATTATTATTATTATTATTATTATTATTATTATTATTTCAGGGACTTCGGAGCGCCGCAGGAAGACAGACGGCTCCTCCAGGACTCCGACTCAGACACAGGTTAGGTTAGGTTAGGGCTCAGTTAGGTCAGGTAAGGTTAGGAAGGAAGGAAGGAAGGAGAGTTAGGTTAGGTTAGGAAGGAAATGAGGAAAGTTAGGTTAGGAAGGAAGGAAGGAAGGGAGGCAAGGTTAGGAAGGAAGGTTAGGTTAGGTTAGGTTAGGTTAGGAAGGGAGGAAGGGAGGCAAGGTTAGGAAGGAAGGAAGGAAGGAAGGCAAGGTTAGGAAGGAAGGAAGGGAGGTTAGATTAGGAAGGAAGGAAGGGAGGTTAGATTAGGTTAGATTAGGTTAGGTTAGGTTAGGTTAGGTTAGGAAGGAAGGATGGAAGGAAGGTTAGATTAGGTTAGGTTAGGTTAGGAAGGAAGGAAGGAAGGGAGGTTAGATTAGGTTAGGTTAGGTTAGGTTAGGAAGGAAGGAAGGAAGGAAGGTTAGGTTAGGTTAGGTTAGGTTAAGTATAATAAGCATTTTTACTACTACTACTACTACTACTACTACTACTACTACTACTCAGATCTGCCAGTCATTCCTGATCTAGATGAGGTGGTGGAGGAAGACTTCACTCAACAAATCGCACAAGCTCCCAGGTGTGTGTGTGTGTGTGTGTGTGTGTGTTTTGGAAGAGTTTTGAGGTATTTCAAGTGTGTTTGGGTGTGTTTTTAGGGTTAGCATAGGGTGTTTGGGTGTGTTATGGGTTGTTTTAGTGAGTTTTAGGGTGTTGTGAGTGTATTTTGGTGTGTTTTGGTGTGTTTTAGGAGTATTTTGATGTGTTTTTGTTTTAAGGTATTTTGGTGTGTTTTAGGAGTGTTTGGTGTGTTTGATGTGTTTTAAGGTATTTTGGTGTGTTTAGGAGTGTTTTGGTGTGTTTAAGGGTATTTTGATGTGTTTAGGTGTGTTTTAAGGTATTGCATTTTGTGTTTGGTCTGTTTATAAGGTATTTTGGTGTTTTAAGAGTGTTTTGGTGTGTTTTTAAGGTATTTTGGTGTGTTTTAAGATTGTTTTGGTGTGTTTTAAGAGTGTTTTGGTGTGTTTTGATGTGTTTTAAGATTGTTTTGGTGTATTAGTGTATTTTGATGTGTTTTTAAGGTATTTTGGTGTGTTTTAAGAGTGTTTTGATGTGTTTTAGGA
>NC_059256.1:2248528-2256028 GCF_017591435.1 Portunus trituberculatus | reverse complement strand
CCGTCACCCACCCACTCCCTAGTCACCCATACACTCACTCATTCTCACCCGAAGTCACCCATAACACTCACACTCTTCTCTCACCCTTTCTCTCTCTCTCCTAAACATTTCCCCATTGAAATCCGTTACCTACCCACTCCCTAGTCACCCAACACTCACCCAGTCTCACCCACAGATTCACCCACAGCCTTCACCCTCTTCCTCTCATTATACCAGTGCCAGAACCAAGTATTTTCCTTATCCGGGTGACAGCAGCCATAGTATAGGGTGAGGAAGAGGAGTCCCCCAAGAGCTCCCCCAAACATAATGCCAATACCCAGGTCATGGTAGGGGTTGTCGGGTGCCGCTGAGTGCCACAGTAAGGCAATGATGAGGTGCTCCGATAGGGTGATGGTATAGTAGAGGGCTATACGCAGGATCTGGGGGAGTTCGGGGGAAGTTTCGTTAGTTTTGGGGGAGTGTTGGGGGGTTTTTGGGTGTTTGGGGGTGTTTGGGTATGCTTTGGGTGAATTTTTGTGGGTGTTTTTGGTGTGTTTGAGTGTTTTGGGTGTGTTTATGGGTGTTTTTAGTGTGTTTGAGTATTTAGGGTGAATTTTTGGGGTGTTTGGGTGTTTTGGGGTTTTGGTGTGTTTGAGTGTTTGGGGTGAATTTTTGGGGTGTTTGGGTGTTTTTATGGGTGTTTTTGGTGTGTTTGAGTGTTTTGGGTGTGTTTATGGGTGTTTTGGTGTGTTTTAAGGGTTTTGAGTGTTTTTGGGGGTTTATGGGTGTTTTGGGGTGTTTGGGTGTTTTTATGGGTGTTTTTGGTGTATTTGAGTGTTTTGGGTTTGTTTATAGCTGTTTTGGGGTGTGTGGGTGTGTTTATGGGATATTTTGGTGTGTTTTAAGGGTTTTGAGTGTTTTAGGTTTATGGGTGTTTTGATTTTGGGTGTTTGAGTGTTTTGTGTTTGTGTTTGCAGTGTTTGGATATTTTGTGTTTAAGGGTTTTGAGTGTTTTTGGGGGTTTATGGGTGTTTTGGGTGTGTTTGAGTGTTTTGGATGTGTTTAAGGGTGTTCTGTGGTGTTTTTGCCACGTTTTGGCTGTGTTTTTGGGGTGTTTTTGTCATTATAAACATCTCTCTCTCTCTCTTTCACCCGTACCTGTCTGCCGGGTGAGGTGGTGACAAAGGAGAACAGGTAGATTCCCCCAAACGCCACAGAATTCACCAGGGACATGTCTGCCACGTCGAAGTAGATCCACAGGGCATGAAGGAGCCAGCGTAGGGAGATGGGCAACCACAGCCAGTCAAAATACACCACCCACAGCAGTCCGTAGGCAACCACTCGCGACCCTGGGTGTGTTCAGGGTGATTAGGGGTGTTTTGGGGGTGTTTTGGGTGTGTTTTGGGTGTGTTTTGGTGTGTTTGGGTGTGTTTGGGGGTGTTTTGGGTGTGTTTTGGTGTGTTTTGGGTGTGTTTTGGTGTGTTTTGGGGTGTTTGGGTGTGTTTGGGTGTGTTTTGGGGGTGTTTTAGGTGTTTTAGGGGTTTTGGTGTGTTTTGGGTGTGTGGGGTGTTTGGGGATGTATTGGGGTGTTTGGGTGTTTGTGTGTTTAGCAGTTTTAGTGGTTTTAGGTGTTTTGGTGTGTTTGGGGGGTGTTTCAGAGGTTTTGGTGTGTGTTTGTGGGTGTTTTGGGTGTTTGGGTGTGTTTCAGGTGTGTTTGGGGTAGATTTAGTGTTGTTTGGGGTTGGTTAGGGCAAGTTTAAGGTATAGTTAGGTTAGGGTATATTTGGGTTAGATTTAGGGCAAGTTTAGGGTATGTTTTTTAAGGGGTGTTCAAACGTATTACTTGAATTCTTGGCATTTTAAGGGATATATGACAATCTAATGCCTTCAGTACTGGGACATATTTTTACCTTGAGTTTTGTGTACCATTAGACCATTTTTATTGACGTTAGCAAGGGTGTATGGAGGGCAGAAGATTAATGGCCACAGTCTTCACTATTTTAATTGAGTTTTGTGCACCATTAGACCATTTTATTGACATTAGCAAGGGTGTATGGAGGGCAGAAGATTAATGGCCACAGTCTTCACTATTTTAATTGAGTTTTGTGCACCATTAGACCATTTTATTGACATTAGCAAGGGTGTATGGAGGGCAGAAGATTAATGGCCACAGTCTTCACTATTTTAATTGAGTTTTGTGTACCATTAGACCATTTTATTGACATTAGCAAGGGTGTATGGAGGGCAGAAGATTAATGGCCACAGTCTTCACTATTTTAATTGAGTTTTGTGTGCCATTAGACCATTTTATTGACATTAGCAAGGGTGTATGGAGGGCAGAAGATTAATGGCCACAGTCTTCACTATTTTAATTGAGTTTTGTGCACCATTAGACCATTTTATTGACATTAGCAAGGGTGTATGGAGGGCAGAAGATTAATGGCCACAGTCTTCACTATTTTAATTGAGTTTTGTGTACCATTAGACCATTTTATTGACATTAGCAAGGGTGTATGGAGGGCAGAAGATTAATGGCCACAGTCTTCACTATTTTAATTGAGTTTTGTGTACCATTAGACCATTTTATTGACATTAGCAAGGGTGTATGGAGGGCAGAAGATTAATGGCCACAGTCTTCACTATTTTAATTGAGTTTTGTGTACCATTAGACCATTTTATTGACATTAGCAAGGGTGTATGGAGGGCAGAAGATTAATGGCCACAGTCTTCACTATTTTAATTGAGTTTTGTGCACCATTAGACCATTTTATTGACATTAGCAAGGGTGTATGGAGGGCAGAAGATTAATGGCCACAGTCTTCACTATTTTAATTGAGTTTTGTGCACCATTAGACCATTTTATTGACATTAGCAAGGGTGTATGGAGGGCAGAAGATTAATGGCCACAGTCTTCACTATTTTAATTGAGTTTTGTGCACCATTAGACCATTTTATTGACATTAGCAAGGGTGTATGGAGGGCAGAAGATTAATGGCCACAGTCTTCACTATTTTAATTGAGTTTTGTGTGCCATTAGACCATTTTATTGACATTAGCAAGGGTGTATGGAGGGCAGAAGATTAATGGCCACAGTCTTCACTATTTTAATTGAGTTTTGTGTGCCATTAGACCATTTTATTGACATTAGCAAGGGTGTATGGAGGGCAGAAGATTAATGGCCACAGTCTTCACCATTTTAATCCCCCACATGAGTTTGTGAAGCTGTAGAAAGTCACCAAATAGTCACCACAAGGAATAGGGAAACACGTCACACTGCTGAAGGGGTTAACATAATTTTTTGGCAATTTTAAGGGGAAATACCACAATTTAAGGGACATTTAATGGGAATAAAGACAACACCAGCAACACCTTTAGGGACACAGCAACACCACAAAAAACACCAAAACACTCACCAATCGCCAACAGTTGCCAGCAGTATATCGTTGCCTCAGCACCCCACGACAGCACTCCTTTCGTATCAGCAGGAGCAGCTAACTCTGAACCCCTGCCTCGACCCCTGGCTCTCCCCTGCACCCCCTGGGACCCTCTACCCTGCCCCAGCGACCCCCGGCCCTGGGTGGAGGTGTTTGCAAGATGCCAGGCCAGTTTATTGCAGGAAATGTAATGAACAACTCCTAATGTCATTGTACAGGTTAGCTTGGCCACAACTGACCCCAAACGCACTGCCAGGATGGTGATGGCCCAGGTGTTGTAGCCTGCAAAGGGGGGGGGGAGGTTAGGTTAGGTTAGGTTAGGTTGGGTTAGGTTGGGTGTGTGTTTGAGAGAGAAAGAGTGTTTTTGTGTGTGTGAGAGGAGAGGGTATATGTGTGTGTGTGTGTGTGTTTCTCTCTCTCTCTCTCTCTCTCTCTCTCTCTCTCTCTCTCTCTCTCTCTCTCTCTCTCTCTCTCTCTCTCTCTCTCACCTGGCAGTGGTGTAGTGGCAGCAACGCCTGTTCGATTCACCACCTCTTCAAAACCACCCACTAAAACACCCACAGACTCTCTTCCTGGGGCCTCTCCTGGTGACTCGACAGGTGGCTGGGTTGGTGACGGGGGCATGAAGGTCGAGGGGGGCGTCTGGAGCAGCTGCGCGAGGTTTAACACCACTATTGGGGCGTCTTCGAGGAATATTATGACAAGTCTTAGTAACGCGACTTCTGCGATCTCAACCAAGTAGTTTTCAAAGTTCCGCTGTTCTAAAGTGTAGTTCTTGTTCCGCCAGTGTCTCCGGGCGCGTCTCCCATACACCCAGGCGTCTATGTACCTATGGGGGGGGTGTAGGATAGGTTAGGGTTAGGTTAGGTTAGGTTAGGTTAGGTAATGTTTGGTTAGGCTTGGTTAAAAATATTTCTCTCTCTAGTGAAATTTTGTCAAATGTTTTCCAATTTTGCTGTGAAAATGACACACACACACACACACACACACACACACACACACACACACACACACACACACACACACACACACACACACACACACACACACACACACAGACTGGCAGACAGACAGAGGAAGAGGAGGAAAAAAGAAGAAGAGGAAGAGAAGAAGGAGGAGGAGGAGGAGGAGGAGGAGGAGGAGGAGGAGAAGGAGTAGGAAGAAGAGAAGGAGGAGGAGGAAGAGGAGGAAGAGGAAGAGAAAGAAGAGGAGGAGGAGGAGAAGAAATTAGACATGCACACAAACAGAGAGAGTGTTTTTTAGTGTTTTGAGTGTGTTATGGCACATTTTGAGTGTGTTGGTGCATTGAAGTGTGTTTTAGTGTGTTTTGAGTGTGTCAGGTGTGTGTTGAGTGTGTTCTAGTATGTTTTGAGTGCATTTTTATGTTTTGACTGCATTTTGGTGTTTTGAGTGTGTTTTTATGTGTTTTGAGTGTGTTTTGGTATGTTTAGAGTGTGTCTGGTGTGTTTTGAGTGTTCTAGTATGTTTTGAGTGTGTTTTGATATGTTTTGAGTGTGTTTTGGTATGTTTTGAGTGTGTTTTGATATGTTTTGAGTGTGTTGTGGTATGTTTTGAGTGTGTTTTGATGTTTTGAGTGCATTTTTATGTGTTTTGAGTGTGTTTTGGTATGCAATGAGTGTGTTTTGGATGTTTTGAGTGCATTTTGATGTGTTTTGAGTGTGTTTTGGTATGTTTTGAGTGTGTTTTGGTATGCATTGAGTGTATTTTGATGTTTTAAGTGCATTTGGTGTGCATTGAGTGTGTTTTTTGATGTTTTGAGTGCATTTTGATGTGTTTTGAGTGTGTTTTGGTATGCTTTGAGTGCGTTTGGGTGTGGTTTGAATATTTTAGTGTATTGAGTGTGTTTTAAGTGTGTTTTAAGTGTTTTATTAAGCTTCAATTCTTTTTAGGGAGTTTTAAGTATTTGGGAAGCTGAGAGGCTATTTAAGGGCTGTTAAGGGTGTTTTAAGGTGTTTTAGGATTTTTAAGGGATATAAGGCCGTTTTTAGGGTCCGTGTGTTATTTTAAGGTGTTTTAGGGACTTTTAAGGGACTCAAGATTGCTTTTAGGGTATGTGTGTTATTTTAAGGTGTTTTAGGGACTTTTAAGGGATTTGAGGGGTTTTCAGGGGTTGTTTATTATTGTAAGGTGTTTTTAGGGACTTAAGGTATTTGAGGGCGTTATTAAGGGCTGTGTATTATTTTAAGGTGTTTTTAGGGACTTTTAAGGGATTTTAGGGCGTTTTTAAGGGCTCTGTATAATTCTAAGATGTTTGAAGGGACTGTTAAGGGATTTAAGAGTGTTTTTAGGGTCTGTGTTATATTAAGATGTTTTTAGGGATTTTTAAGGGATTTAAGGCCGTTTTTAGGGTCCGTGTGTTATTTTAAGGTGTTTTAGGGACTTTTAAGGGATTCAATGTTGTTTTTAGGGTCTGTATTATTTTAAGGGACTTTTAAGGGATTTTAGGGTGTTTTAAATGCATATGGATTATTTTAAGATGTTTTAGGGACTTTTAAGGGATTCAAGTTAGTTTTTAGGGTTTGTGTTATTTAAGGTGTTTTAAGGGACTTTTAAGGGATTTTAGGGCGTTTTTAAGGGTCCGTGTGTTATTTTAAGGTGTTTTAGGGACTTTTAAGGGATTCAATGTTGTTTT
The DNA here is from genome assembly GCF_017591435.1 of Portunus trituberculatus. Lineage (NCBI taxonomy): Eukaryota > Metazoa > Arthropoda > Malacostraca > Decapoda > Portunidae > Portunus > Portunus trituberculatus. The sequence continues at coordinate 2,249,962 of NC_059256.1, read as the reverse complement.
AGGGTCTGTGTATTATTTTAAGGTGTTTCAGGGATTTTTAAGGGATTTTAGGGTGTTTAAAGGGATTTTAGGGCGTTTTTAAGGGTTGTTGATTATTTTAAGATGTTTTTAGGGATTTTTAAGGGATTTTAGGTCTCGCTACCACTTTAAGGCATTGAGAAGGAAGGGTTAAGACACGTGGTTGGTAACACTGCTCTGATACACGCAGGTTGGTAACACTGCTTGATTGATACATTTAATTTACATGGATTGGTAACACTGCTAGACTGGTGTATCTCTCTCTCTCTCTCTCTCTCTCTCTCTCTCTCTCTCTCTCTCTCTAATACATGAATAATAATAATAATAAAATAATGAGAGAGAGAGAGAGAGAGAGAGAGAGAGAGAGAGAGAGAGAGAGAGAGAGAGAATCTGGAACGCCCTTCTCTTCCACTATGACTGTTTTGCAAGGCCACAGAGATGACTGGCAGGGTTTTAAAGAGTGTTTCTCCTGTTAGTAATGCAGAAATGTTGTTAATCTGTCACTGGAACCTTAAAAACACCCTTAAAAACCCTTAAAACTTCAACTAGAGCCTTTAATAAGAGTTTCTCCTGTTAATAATGTAGAAATGTTGTTAATCTGTCACTGGAATCTTAAAAACACCCTTAAAAACCCTTAAAACTTCAACTAGAGCCCTTAAAAAGTGTTTCTCCTGTTAGTAATGAAGAAATATTGTTAATCTGCCACTAGAATCTTAAAAACCCTCACAACTTCAACTAGAGCCTTTAAAAAGAGTGTTTCTCCTGTTAGTAATGCAGAAATGGTGTTAATCTGTCACTGGAACCTTAAAAACACCCTTTAAAACCCTTAAAACTTCAACTAGAGCCTTTCAAAAGAGTGTTTCTCCTGTTAGTAATGAAGAAATATTGTTAATCTGTCACTAGAACCTTAAAAACAGCCTTAAAAACCCTCACAACTTCAACTAGAGCCTTTAAAAAGAGTGTTTCTCCTGTTAGTAATGCAGAAATGTTGTTAATCTGTCACTGGAACCTTAAAAACCCTTAAAACTTAAACTAGAGCCTTTAAAATGTGTTTCTCCTGTTAATAATGCAGAAATGGTGTTAATCTGTCACTGGAACCTTAAAAACCCTTAAAACTTCAACTAGAGCCTTTAAAAAGAGTGTTTCTCCTGTTAGTAATGCAGAAATGGTGTTAATCTGTCACTGGAACCTTAAAAACACCCTTAAAAACCCTTAAAACTTCAACTAGAGCCTCTTAAAAGTAGCAATGGTGTTAATCTGTCACTGGAACCTTAAAAACACCCTTAAAAACCCTTAAAACTTCAACTAGAGCCTCTTAAAAGTAGCAATGGTGTTAATCTGTCACTGGAACCTTAAAAACACCCTTAAAACCTGCGTCATTTCAACTAGACCCTTTGGAGTTAGGTGCGGGACCGG
>NC_059256.1:2233528-2243528 GCF_017591435.1 Portunus trituberculatus | reverse complement strand
TTTCTTGTTTTTTCCCTACTGTCGGCTACAATGCTTCTCCTCCCTCCGCTTTTCTCTATTCATTTTTTTCTTCTTCCTCTCTTTCTGTTCTCATTTCTTGTTTCTTGCCTTAAGACTGTGCCAAGACCCTCCTTCATTCCTCCTTCTGTGTTCTGCTTTTCTCTATTCTTCTTCATTTGTTTCTATTCCTCTTATTCTCTTCTTGTTTCTTCCCTGCTACTGTGTTCTGCTTTTCTCTATTTTTCTTCTTCATTTGTTTCTATTCCTCTCCTTCTATTCTCTGTCCTTGTTTCTTCTTTGACTGTGACAGGTTAACACACACACACACACACACACACACGGTAAAAAAATCCAAACACACATACATTTCTACAATTTATTGACAAAAGAAACATTTTGTCCTCAAAAATTTCATCATTTTACTTACAAAAACACAAACTAAATATTAAAAAACACTTAATTCACTTACAATTCACTTAGTAGTAGTAGTAGTGATATAAGTACACATTAATAATAAGTCAACATTATTCTCTCACTCACTCTCTCTCTCTCTCTAGACAATGGTAGTGGTGGTGGTGGTTACAGCATCTTGTGGCTTCAAATCTACACCATTTCAGCACCACACCACCACCACCACTGCTTCCCAAAGGCTCCTGAGGTCACACTGCATCTCCAAGGGTGTTGCTGTGGTTCTGGTGACAAGTGGACAAGATTTTCAACATTTCCCTGGCTCTAGTTGAAGTTGTGAGGGTTTTAAGGGTGTTTTTGTGGTTCTAGTGGCAGATTAACACCACTTTTGTATTGTTAAAAGTAGAAACACACTTTTAAATGGCTGTAGTTGAAGTTGTAAGGGTTTTTAAGGGTGTTTTTGTGGTTCTACTGATAGATTAACACCATTTCTGTATTATTGAAAGTAGAAACACACTTTTAAATGGCTGTAGTTGAATGTAAGGGTTTTTAAGGGTGTTTTTGTGGTTCTACTGATAGATTAACACCATTTCTGCATTATTATCAGGAGAAATATGCTTTTAAATGGCTCAAATTGAAATTGTAAGAGTTTTTAAGGGTCTTTGTGGTTCTAGTGGCAGATTAACACCACTTCCAGATTATGAACAGGAGAAACACTCTTGAAAACTCCGCTAATCATCTGTGGCCTTGCAAATTAGTCATAACGAGAGTACAGCATTTTAGAACACAGCTTTTTTAATACAATACACAGGTTGTTAAGGGTGTTTTTGTAGTTCTAGTGGCAGATCAACACCATTTCTACAATACAAACAGGAGACACACCCTTGAAAACCCAGCTGGTCGTGGTGGTGAGAGGCAAGATTTAGAACACAAAATCTTCTATCTTCGACCAATGTAACACAATAAATGGCCTTGTTGGGGGTGTGTTTGATGTGTTCTTGGTACTGTAAGGGTGTTGATGCAATAAAGAACTTGGAAGCACATTTGTCGTCTGCCTCTTAATTAAATATTGTAGAATTAATTTTAATATAAGGTACATTAGAGAGAGAGAGAGAGAGAGAGAGAGAGAGAGAGAGAGAGAGAGAGAGAGAGAGAGAGAGAGAGAGAGAGAGAGAGAGAGAGAGAGAGAGACTATGACAAATTGAGCACCTTAATATTTCTTAGCCTAGAAAAAAAAAATAAATAAATAAAAATAATAATAATAATAATAAAAATGACAAAATATTAATCTTCTTACCATTCTAACAAGGTAAACACAAAATAAATAAATAAATAAAAATAGCTTCAATAAAAATGGAATTATTTCAACCATTTATAGAGACAATTTTTTTTCTTTCACACTCAAACGAACATTTTAAGCTTCTAGAGAAACTAATACTAATAATAATGTTTACAAATGACATCCTTAAAATTAAATAACTGCCTTGTGTGTGTGTGTGTGTGTGTGTGTGTGTGTGTGTAAAACTAGCATAAAACACTCAAAACACCTCAAAACTCACCAGAAACACCCATAATCGTTTAGAACAGAGAGAAAGAGAGAGAGAGAGATTAGTGACAAAGATTTACTAGGGTGGTGGTGGTGGTGGTGGTGGTGGTGGCGTTAATCGGAGTCTGTGTCGGAGAAACCTGACGAACTGCTCTCTTGTCGTTGTCGTTGTTGTTTGGCCTTCTGTGGAGAGAGAGAGAGAGAGAGAGAGAGAGAGAGAGAGAGAGAGAGAGAGAGAGAGAGAGAGAGAGAGAGAGAGAGAGAGAGAGAGAGAGAGAGAGAGAGAGAGAGAGAGAGAGAATTTTTTAAGATGACATTATAAAGATATGCTACTACTACTACTACTACTACTACTACTACTACTACTACTACTACTACTACTACACCAGATCAAACACTGAAACACACACACACACACACATTACTACTACACCACTCTAACCTTTGGCGAGGCACGGTTGGCAGGTGTGGCAGGGGTGGGGGGACCAGAGCGCCAGGCAGGGGTCACATCCTCTTCACTATCCTCCTCCTCCTCCTCCTCAGAATCACTAGGGGGTGCAGGGGGCGCCTTCGGGGGTGGTGGTGCCTTCTTCTTGGGGCTGGTGGTGGTGGTGGTGGTGGTCTTCTTCTTGGGGCTGGCAGTGGTGGCCTTCTGTGGCGTTTAGAGATGGGCATACATACACACACGCACACACAAAACGCATACACACACACACACACATTCTCTCTCTCTCTTTCTCTCATAAACCTTTTTTGTTCTCTCTCTCTCTCATTGAGTCTCCACTGTAATGATAACACACACACACACACACACACACACACACACACACACACACACACACACACACACACACACACACACTCTCTCTCTCTCTCTCTCTCCCACCAAACTCAGTCAGTCACTCACTCACACATCCTCCCTCTCCTCTCTCTCTCTCTCTCTCCTCCATTAACCTTTTTTTCTCTCTCAAACCATCCCCCTCCCTCTCTCTCTCTCTCTCTCTCTCACAAACACACACACACCTTAAGCTGGGCAGAGGTATTGGGGGTGGGGGGGCCAGAGCGCCAGGAGGGGGCCACACCACCATCATCATCGTCATCGTCATCCTCCTCCTCTTCCTCATCATCATCATCAGAGGGGGGTGGGGGGAGTGCCTTCTTGGTGGTGGTAGTTGGTTTCTTCTGCAAGGAGATGGATATGAGAGAGAGAGAGAGAGAGAGAGAGAGAGAGAGAGAGAGAGAGAGAGAGAGAGAGAAAGTGTGTGTGTGTGCGTGCATATATAGACAAAAAACACAAAACACAAACAAAAACCTAAAATTCCTGTACCTTAGGCAACTTTATTGGCGATATGAAAGTCGGCAAGCTCTGTGACTCCTCCTCCTCCTCCTCACTCTCCTCTTCCTCTTCCTCTTCACTCTCCTCTTGATGTTTGGTGACTGACGACCTTTGACCTTTGACCTCATCTGACCCTGGCGGTGCATTAAGATCGGTAAACAAAACTGGCGACAACATTTTCTTCTTTTTCTGAGTTTTGACGTCTTTTTCCTCCTCCTTCGTGGCAGCTGGCAATGCAAACAGGTCACTCGAGGCCTTGACAAACACTGGGTACTCCTCGCTGTTCGGAAACTCGTCGAAAATGTCACAATTGTCGAAGAAACGGTATAACGGAATGCGATTGAATCCCAGGAAGAGATAGCGAGTCTTCTGCTCCATGTCTCGAACGCAACTCTTCAATTCTGCCGCATACTTCTTGTGTAATTTACGGCACCGTTCTGCGTACGCTTCCCTGACCTCCACACTCTGCGATTTCCAAGCCTCCCTGGTTGCCGCCAACAGCTCCGACCCCAACAGATCAGTGACGGTCAGCTTGAACTTAGCGGCAAAGAGGTGGTAAGGGGTGGCTGGGGGTCGTGAGGGCTCTTGTCTAAACCGTGGACATGATGTATCGGGTACCTCTTTGTACGGGAACACATCCTCTGCCTTTGTGTGTCTTGTTCTCCTTCCTGGCGGCTGCGGGAGAGAGAGAGTGTGGTTCATATTTTTTTTAGTATATATATGTCTGTTTGCATATCTCTCTCTCTAAAAAAACACACTCTTTCTCTTTCAAACACACACACACTCCACTCTCTCGCTCGCTCAAAAACACACAATCTCACTAAAACACAAACAAAACTCTCTCTAATTAAAAAAAAACACAAAACACACCATCTCTCTCTCTCTCTCTCTCAAAAACACACAATCTCACTAAAACACAAACAAAACTCTCTCTCTCTCTCGCTCAAAAACACACCATCTCACTAAAACACAAACAAAACTCTCTCTCTCTCTAATTAAAAAACACACCTAAACACACCATCTCTCTCACACACTCTCAAAAACACACACACAAACACACAATCTTTCTAAAACACTCAAACACACACAAAACTCACTCACTCTCACTCTCAAAAACACACAACCTCACTCAAACACAAACAAAACTCTCTCTCTCTCACTCACTCACTCTCTCTCTCACTCTCTCTCACACACACCATTGCAAACCCTGCCATTACATCTTTATATATCTTGAGAGCGTAGAGAGTCACTTCATCCTGATCATTGGCCCACTCCTTGAGGTTCTCCTGGAAATCCTCTTGTTCCTGTGAGGGAGGGAAAGTGAGAGTGAGAGGGGTGTGTGTGTGTGTGTGTGGGGGGTTATTTCTCTCTTCTCCTCCATTTCTCTTCTCTTGTCTCTCTTTTCTCCTCCTCTTCCACTAACCTTTTCAAATCTCAAGTTCTCTCTCTCTCTTCTCTCTCTCTCTCTCCTCTTCCACTCTCCTTATGAAATTTCAACTTAAATCTATTCTCCTTTTATCTCTCTACCTCTCTCTCCTCCTCCTCCTCCTCCTCTTCTTCCACTAATCTTTTTCAAATCTTAAATATATTCTTTCTTCTCTGTTCTTCCTTCTACCTCTCTCTTCCTCCTCCTCCTCCTCTCTCTCTGTCTCTTGATCTTCTCCTCCTCTCTCTCTGTCTCTTTATCTCCTCTTCCTCTCTCTGTCTCTTGATCTCTTCCTCCTCCTCTCTGTCCGTCTCCTTCCTACTCTTCTCTGTCTCCTTCCTCCTCTTCTCTCTCTCCTTCCTCCTCCTCCTCCTCTGTCTCTTTATCTACTCCTCCTCCTCTTCCTTCTCTCTCTCTCTGTCTCTTTCCTCCTCCTCCTCTGTGTCTCCTTCCTCCTCCTCCTCTGCGTCTCCTTCCTCCTCCTCCTCCTCTCTGTCTCCTTCCTCCTCCTTCCTTCTCTCTCTCTGTCTATTTCCTCCTCCTCCTCTCTGTCTCCTTCCTCCTCCTCCTCCTCCTCCTCCTTACCTTTCTAAATTTAAGCTTGTACACATTTTTCTCTGCCTCATTTAACTTCTTGTACATTTGCATAGCCTTCCCCATCTTCTGCAGCCCAGGGATACTGTCAAGGAGGCCCTTCTGCATCACCTCCTTATAGAACACCACTGAGGGCCTTGTGGAGGCCAGTGGAGGGCACCCAACAGCCTCCAGGTATGTCTTCAGGTCCAGTTTACTCAGGGACGGATGAGAAGGGGGCTGATATTCTGGATCGGATGCTGCTAAACGCGCTTTCTCCTTCTCGAATTCCATCATTGATTTTAACGATTCAGTAATGTATGGCAGCTGTTTCTCCGCAGGTAGGTTCGAGTAGTAGGTTCTGCTCCTGTGGCGGGTCTTTATGGTGTCCCGCTCCTTCTCCCAGCATATCTGTGGGGTTTGATTACGTTAAAGGGATTTTAAGGGTTTTTGTGGGTTTTGGTGGGTTTTGGGGTGTTTTGGTGTGTTTTGATGTGTTTAGATGGGTTTTGGTATGTTTTGGTGTGTTTTAATGGGTTTTTGGTATGTTAGGGGTGTTTTCAGTGTGCTTTTGGGATGTTTTAATGGGTTTTTTGAGGTTTTAGTGATTTTAAAGGGGTTTTCAGTATGTTTTGGTTTATTCAGTGTCTTGGGATGTTTATTGGTGTTTGATGGGTTTCTTGGGGGTGCATTGTGGGTTTTTGAGTATCTATGGGTGTTTTGGGGTGTTTATGGGGTGTTTTCTTGTTTTGGTGGGGTGTTTTGGTGTGTTTTTTGAGTATTTAGGGATGTTTTGGGGCATATTGGGTGGTTATGGTGTGTTTTTGGGTGTTTAGGACATTTTGGGTGTGTTTTGGGTGTTTTTGGGGCGTTTTGAGATGTATTTTTGTTTTATGGATATTTTGGGTGTATTTGTGGGTTTTGTTTATTTTTAGAGGTGTTTTTGGGTGTTGTGAGTGCTTTTGGGACTGTTCTGGAGTGTTTTGGGATGTTTTAGTGTGTTTTTGATGTATTGGTGTTTTTTTGGGGGGTGTTTTGGTGGTGTGTGTGTGTGTGTGTGTGTGTGTGTTTATATATACACACTACACGCCAATGAATTGTTCGCGGCTCCACAACAGATCACTTCCACGAGGGCCTGAAGATCATTTCCTGTAGTGTGGCACCGTAGTGATTGCTGAGAGTTATCATGCATCTGGGAACACGTTTAAAGTACAAGCAGTCCACGAAAGCCGTTGATGGACTGTCAGTTGATATTTGTCAGTCATTAGCAAGACATTCGGAAAAGTATCACCTCAATATCTGCCTCACACAACTCACTCAAGACTGACTAAGGATCAAATGTATGCAGAAGTGGATAGGAAAGTTTCGTATGCACGGCGGGGTGGCAACGTGAGGCCTGGGCGAGGATGTCAAACTTCACCACACACATAAATGCTGTGAAGTGTCAGGTGGATGCTTGTCTTCAAATCACAGCAAGGGAATTAAAAGAACAAAACCCTCCGCTGCTCGGGCAAGTGTCTGTCAGGACGGTACAACGCTGCCTGCACGATGACCTTGAGTCCTGCAGATGCCACTCACCACCCCTAGGCAACAAGAGCTTAGGGTTGAATTTGCCACTAAATATCTCCAGTGGGATGTGGCACAATGGCAGCAAGTGTTATGGAGCGACTAAGCTGTCTCCACGGTGTCCTGCAGCCGTGGCAAGGATCTGTACCAGCGAGCGGGGAGTGACCCACTTGACACAAACTTTATATTTAAGACACCAAGCTGCTGCCTGATTCAGTGACAGTGTGGGCCTGCTTCAGTCATCATGGTGTGGGAAATTTAGTGTTTTTGTCAAATGAAAACATGAATCAGAACAATTATTTGGAACTTTTGCGACTTTTTGCCTTCAGAAACTGCCAGATTGACTTTTTGAAGGACTACTACTACTACTACTACTACTACTACTACTACTACTAACCTGATATGGCACCTTAGGCAACTTAACACCTGAATCTTTGGTCGGGCTGCTGCCACTGAGAGAGAGAGAGAGAGAGAGAGAGAGAGAATTAGTTACATATATTTCAATTAAACCTTACATCACATATCTCAAAATTCTCAAAACACACACAAACACACACACACACACCTCTTCATAATCTTTGAGCACTCTTCCTTGTAGCTCTGCATGTAAACCTCCTTCTTCCCAACTGGCAGCTCCTTCCAAGCTTGATGTCCCAGCTTCAACATGTTATCCTGCATTAGAGAAGCCACATTAGTCACCACACAGGCAACACAGACTCAGAAAGGGCATTTATTGACTCTTGCTGTCATTCTAGTAGTTGTAGTGTGTGGTTCCCCCTTGTTCCCTTCTTCCCTTGTTCAGTTTGGAAAGGTGGAGACACAGAAGCAGGCAGGGAGTTCCAGTGTGTGCCAGAGAAAGGTGTGAAGGATTGAGAGGACTGGTTAACTCTTTAGGGAGGTGGACAGAGTAGTGGTGAAGGATTGAGAGTACTGGTTAACTCTTTAGGGAGGTGGACAGAGTAGTGGTGAAGGATTGAGAGTACTGGTTAACTCTTTAGGGAGGTGGACAGAGTAGTGGTGAAGGATTGAGAGTACTGGTTAACTCTTTAGGGAGGTGGACAGAGTAGTGGTGAAGGATTGAGAGTACTGGTTAACTCTTTAGGGAGGTGGACAGAGTAGTGGTGAAGGATTGAGAGTACTGGTTAACTCTTTAGGGAGGTGGACAGAGTAGTGGTGAAGGATTGAGAGTACTGGTTAACTCTTTAGGGAGGTGGACAGAGTAGTGGTGAAGGATTGAGAGTACTGGTTAACTCTTTAGGGAGGTGGACAGAGTAGTGGTGAAGGATTGAGAGTACTGGTTAACTCTTTAGGGAGGTGGACAGAGTAGTGGTGAAGGATTGAGAGTACTGGTTAACTCTTTAGGGAGGTGGACAGAGTAGTGGTGAAGGATTGAGAGTACTGGTTAACTCTTTAGGGAGGTGGACAGAGTAGTGGTGAAGGATTGAGAGTACTGGTTAACTCTTTAGGGAGGTGGACAGAGTAGTGGTGAAGGATTGAGAGTACTGGTTAACTCTTTAGGGAGGTGGACAGAGTAGTGGTGAAGGATTGAGAGTACTGGTTAACTCTTTAGGGAGGTGGACAGAGTAGTGGTGAAGGATTGAGAGTACTGGTTAACTCTTTAGGGAGGTGGACAGAGTAGTGGTGAAGGATTGAGAGTACTGGTTAACTCTTTAGGGAGGTGGACAGAGTAGTGGTGAAGGATTGAGAGTACTGGTTAACTCTTTAGGGAGGTGGACAGAGTAGTGGTGAAGGATTGAGAGTACTGGTTAACTCTTTAGGGAGGTGGACAGAGTAGTGGTGAAGGATTGAGAGTACTGGTTAACTCTTTAGGGAGGTGGACAGAGTAGTGGTGAAGGATTGAGAGTACTGGTTAACTCTTTAGGGAGGTGGACAGAGTAGTGACGAATGACTGAGAGTACCAGTTAACCCTTACATTAGAGAAGAGGACAGAACAGCAGTGAGAGATCAGGAATACCAACTAAACATTACAAACACAAACCCACAAAACACACACCAAAATCAACAAATAAAACGTCAATATAAAAACAGCCTCAAAAAACACAACAACAGCGACACACAGACAGGCGGACACTCACCCCGTTCCTCTTGGCCTTCTCCTTGAGTTCCTCAGTGAAGAAGTCCTTGAGGAAACGATGGATAGGCAGGGGGCGGTTTCTGCGATCACGGTACCCAGAGGTCACCATCTTCATCATCTCACCCACGATTGTTGCCAAGGTTCTGGAATGGGGTGAGGTGGGGTGGGGTGAGGTGGGTTAGGTTCTATGTCTGTCTGTCTGTCTGTCTCTCTCTCTCTCTCTCTCTCACATATACAAACATCCTAATTTCTTGCGTCTCTCTCTCTCTCTCACATATACAAACATCCCAGTTCTTGTCTCTCTCTCTCTCTCTCTCTCTCTCTCTCTCACATATACAAACATCCCAGTTCTTGTGTCTCTCTCTCTCTCTCTCTCTCACATATACAAACATCCCAGTTCTTGTCTCTCTCTCTCTCTCTCTCACAAACTCACTCACTCTTTCTCTCTATCTCTCTAACATAAACGCACACATTCTCTCACACACAAACTCACTCACTCTATCTCACACACACACACACACACACACACTCTCTCACTCTTTCACATACATAAACACACTGTCTCTCTCTCTCTCCACACACACACTCTCTAACTCCCTCAAACACACCCTACACACACCCAAAAACCCTGCAACACCCCAAACACCCTCCAAACACCACCCAAACACTTACTTAAAGGGTGAAATCTTCTTGAACAGCATCATGAAGTGGGCTTTGCAAGAGTCAGGACTTCTTCCGGGCAAGGCAGCAGCACCCCAATCGATCCTCTTCAAAGTCACCCGGTAGGATTTGCTGTCCTTTTCTGGGGGAGGCAGCTGGCGGGTGACTCTCTCCATTAACTCCAGCGTGGCCTCCTTCGTCCAGGCTGTGGGTGAATGGGTGTTTAAAAATGGGTGAATTTGTGGGGTTTTTTGGGTGTTTTAGTTGTTAAGGGATGTTTGGGTGTGTTTTGGTGTGTTTTTGGGGTGTTTTAAGTTCTTTCAGAGATGTTTGGGTGTGTTTTTGGGGTGTTTTTGAGTGTTTAGGTGGAGTTTGGGGATGTTTTTCGAG
>NC_059256.1:2226028-2231028 GCF_017591435.1 Portunus trituberculatus | reverse complement strand
CTTTCTACTCCCTGTTGCAAGAGCTAGCCAGTGTTCCAAAGGCTCTAGTTGAAGTTGTGAGGGTTTGTAAGGGTGTTTTTGAGGTTCTAGTGGCAGATTAACACCATTTATGTATTATTAACAGGAGAAATGCTGTTTTAAATGGCTCTAGTTGAAGTGTTTTCTGTGATTTATGTATTATTAACAGGAGAAATGCTGTTTTAAATGGCTCTAGTTGAAGTTCTGTGGGTTTTTAAGGGTGTTTGTGTTTTTAAGGTTCTAGTGACAGATTAACAAGATTTCTGCATTACTAACAGGAGAAACACTCTTTTAAATGGCTCTAGTTGAAGTGACGCAAGTTTTTGAGGGTGATTTTTAAGGTTCCAGTGACAGACTAACATTTGCTTTCAAAAGGCTCCAGTTTAAGTGACGCAGGTTTTTAAGGGTGATTTTTAAGGTTCTAGTGACAGATTAACAAGATTTCTGCATTACTAACAGGAGAAACACTCTTTTAAATGGCTTTAGTTGAAGTTGTGAGAATTTTTAAGGGTGTTTTTAAGGTTCCAGTGACAGATTAACAACATTTCTGCATTACTAACAGGAGAAACACTTTTAAATGGCTCTAGTTGAAGTGATGCAGGTTTTTAAGGGTGTTTTTAAGGTTCAAATCACTAAATTTCTGTATTATTAACAGGAGAAACTCTTAAGAACCAAGCTAGTCATTTCTGTGGCCTCGGAAAACAGTTGTTGAGAGAATCTTAAACACACACACACACACACACACCTTCCAGGCTAGTCATGGGGGAGGCAGTGACTAAAGGGGCAGCGTTCTTCTTCTTAGGCATCACAGCGTCAACAGCACAGCGTCACAGCGTCACCAGCACAGCGGCACCAACCACAGCCAACACTGCAAGACATTATCAACATTTCTTCTTTATTTTTGCATTTTATTTTCCTATCCTTTTCCTATCCTTCTATTCTCCTATCCTCTTCCTATCCTTCTATCTCCTATCCTTCTATTCTCCTATTCTCTTCCTATCTTCCTTTTCTCTATCTACATACTACTACTGTTACTACTACTACTACTACTATTATGGTTTGAGGGTCATTTTCTCACCGTTTTGTACTTAAAAACACCCAAAAAAACATCCCAAACACACACCATCACCACAATTTACTACGGCAAAATAGGAACAAACATTTAGACACACACCATCACCACAAACATTTACAGACACACACCACAAACATTTACAAACACACACCACAAACATTTACAGACACACACCACAAACATTTACAGACACACACCACAAACATTTACAGACACACACCACAAACATTTACAGACACACACCACAAACATTTACAGACACACACCACAAACATTTAGACACACCACAAACATTTACAGACACACACCACAAACATTTACAGACACACCACAAACATTTACAGACACACACCACAAACATTTACAAACACACACCACAAACATTTACAGACACACACCACAAACATTTACAGACACACCACAAACATTTACAGACACACACCACAAACATTTACAAACACACACCACAAACATTTACACACACCACAAACATTTACAGACACACACCACAAACATTTACAGACACACCACAAACATTTACAGACACACCACAAACATTTACAAACACACACCACAAACATTTACAAACACACACCACAAACATTTACAGACACACACCACAAACATTTACAGACACACACCACAAACATTTACAACACACACCACAAACATTTACAGACACACCACAAACATTTACAGACACACACCACAAACATTTAGACACACACCACAAACATTTACAAACACACACCACAAACATTTACAAACACACACCATCACCACAATTTACTACGGCAAAATAAGAACAAACATTTACAGACCAGCCATTACAAAATCCACTTCTCGAAACAGTAATTAATAATCGTCCCTTAGAGATAATCCCGACTATTTATTTATTGGCTAGGGGTAGGCTGGGTTAGGTTAGGATAGGCTGGGTTGGGTTGGGTTAGGTTAGGGCCCTTCAGCGCATGTCATCTCAAGTAGGTTAGGAGTGTTACACAGCCACATTTCCCTTCCATGTCCCGTTACTTGAGTGAAATAGCTGGTAAGTGGCCAGCTGGAGGGAGTGCCATATTAAGACACTGCCACTAACGTCCATAAACATGTACAAAAATACCCCACACACACTAAAATGCACACAAACACACCCTTAACCTCTCTAAACCTTCCTAACACACCTAAAACCTTTCTAAACACATTCCTAACCTCCCAAAATGTCTACAAACACACTCAAACGCACAAACACTTCCAAATTTACCCCAAACACACCCTAATCCTTCCAAACACACCAAAAACTTTACAAAAACACCTTAACACACTCCAAACCAACACTAACCTCCTAACACACCCCTAACATGTCTCTACCCTAACCTAGCCACTCCTAACTTATCCTAACACACCCCAAACCTTCCTAACTTAACCTAACCATCCAAAATAATGTTCCTAACTTAACCTAACCTAACTGAACACACCTCAAACCTTCCTAACTTAACCTAACCAGCCAAATAATGTTCCTAACTTGACCTAACAACTACACACCCAAACACCCAAAAAACACACCCAAACACCCCAAAACACACCCAATGCACCCCAAACCTTCCTAACTTAACCTGACCAGCCAAATAATGTTCCTAACTTGACCTAACCTAACTCAACACACCCAAACACCCCAAAACACACCCCAAACACCCCCGGGTCACCCCCACCAAAACCCCGCCAACCACCCACCCCCGTTAGAGCTGACCCCATTTCTCCTCATCCACACCTTCCCATTTATCTCCTTATTTCTCCCCAATCCTGCCCCGCCCCGTGATTGTATGGGGCGGGGCGGGGCGGCTGGGAGATGAGAAATAACGCTGTGGGAAAGAAAACGGTGATAATTAATGGGAAATGCGAGAAAATAGGCAGTAAATATGGGTCAAGATTTGATGGCGGTGGCGGTTACATATCGGTATATTTTTAGCGTTTTTTGTAATTTATTGGGGTTTTTGAGGTGCAATATTTTCAAGGGGTGTAGTTAAAAGGTTCAGGTTAATTATTCAACACCGGGGGGTTCAAAAATTGCGTCTATTCAGTTAAAAATTTCAAAAAATATATCCGCCATAGATTCAAACCCCCCAAGAGTGTCAGACATGCCTCAATTTTCCTTCACTTTTCTCTTATTTCTACGGCTTATCGCTATCTTACCAGCCGGGAGAAGGAAGGTAAGGCCTCCCCGCACCTCTTCCGTTCTCCTGCACCAATGTCTTGCGAGAATAAAGTGGGAAAAACTCACAAAAATACGAAACAGTTACGCTACACTGCCGCCATACGTGTGTAGAGCTGATGTCTTGATCCTGATCTTGTTTTGGCGGGTGTTTTTTGAAATGGTCCTATAAATGTCTAACTTCTCTTTAAATGCCAATAAAGTGGGTAATAATTAAGGATATAAATTTAGAAGTGTTTTTTTAGTGTTTATTTTTCCCATCACGTTGAAATTCTTAAACATGGATATTGTTTTGGCGGGTGTTTGCAGAAATGGTCCTATAAATGTCTAACTTCTCTTTAAATGCCAATAAAGTGGGTAATAATTAAGGATATAAATTTAGAAGTGTTTTTTTAGTGTTTATTTTTCCCATCACGTTGAAATTCTTAAACGTGGATATTATTTTGGCGGGTGTTTGCAGAATTTGTCTTTAAAATGTCTAACTTCTCTTTAAATGCCAATAAAGTGGGTAATAATTAAGGATATAAATTTAGAAGTGTTATTATTAGGCCTCTTTCACACGTCACGCGAACACTGTTAATTGATACTGAAAGCGATAGTAACACGCCGGAAAAAAAACTATTGTATTCTTTAGTCGCAGGATCACGCCAAGCTAAGACATACAGCCTCATTCCACCATTAAATAAAGCTATTATAATGGGAATGGGATAACTGAAGGCCTCAAATAAAACACTACACATTTAGTTTCTGCAGGGAATATTTTGTGACGGCCCTGGTTGGTACACGCGGCAGAGGCTGGCTGGATGCACATGTCCAAATGATTCCAAACACACTCAAATGCACACAAACACACCCTTAACCTCTCTAAACCTTCCTAACACACCTAAAACCTTCCTAAACACATTCCTAACCTCCCAAAATGTCTAGAAACACACTCAAACGCACACAAACATCTTGATCAAAAACATCTTGTCACAGACGTCACTGGTAAATGTTGACGTGGAAAAACAGTTGGTAATTCTTTATAACAAGTCTGTCCCTCCCTTTCCCTTCCTTCCCCTCCATGCCCCCCCTAACAAACTTGAGGGCCTGTGGGGAAACGGGGCTTTTGGTGGGGAAAATAAACACAATATGAGCATTGAAAAAAAAAAACTACGGAATTTTTTTTCATAATATTTCAAGTTTTTCCAACCAAACTTAGCCAAACATAACCTAATCTAACCTAACCTAACCTCTAATGTAACCTAACTGGACCCTCCCCACTGCAAGGGCATTAACCTAATTTAACCTAACCTAACCTAATGTAACCTAATTGTGGACCCCTCCCCACCACACTAGGGCATTAACCTATCATAACCTAACCTAAGCTAACCTAGACGGAGGGAGGGGACCCACAAATCCGTTTATATCCACAAATCCCTGTTTATACCCACAAATCCCTGTCTATACCCACAAATCCCTGTTCATATCCACAAATCCCTGTTCTATACCCACAAATCCCTGTTTTATACCCACAAATCCGTTTATACCCACAAATCTGTTCTAAACAATTGAAAATCATTTTAGTATTTCCTCTTGACTGGTGCAGAGTTCGCTGGATTGACGGCCAAACTAGGGTAGAAATTTAGAAGTGTTAATTTAGCGTTTTCTTGATATCTGTTGTAATTCATAAGTTTGGTTGTGTGTGTACGACAATTCTCT
>NC_059256.1:2216028-2221028 GCF_017591435.1 Portunus trituberculatus | reverse complement strand
TCTAATCACACACAAACTATCGTAAAATGCCACTTAAGGGATTAGACTCGACTCACTCAGACGCCCATAACTGAGTGCATGGCGGTAATTCAGTGCTGGAGATCTTAATGACAACAGTGCCCACAGAGATAGATTGAGAGTTTATGGACGACAACAGTAACAACACAGCGCCTTGTTTTCACCCGACATGTTTCCACTTTCCATCGTCGTTCGTGGCGTGGCTGGCGAGAACAAATCAAGGTTCCTCGCAATTCTTTACCATTGATTAGGCGATTTTATTGACATTAGGAAGGGTCTATGGAGGGCAGAAGATTAATGGCTGGAGTCTTCACTATTTTAATCCCCCACATAAGTTTCTGAAGCTGTATAAAATCACCAAATAGCAGAATGCATAGGGAAACGCGTCCTGGTGTATACTGAAGGGGTTACGGCAACGCACACCCTAAATAGCTTTGATACTAGTTAACCCCAATGAAGAAGTGTTTGCAAGTCACTGTGTGTGCTTGAGATCTTACTGAAAACAATGCCTACACATCAAATTGTTTTCACCTATTACATATTTACACTTTCTCTCTCTCTCTCTCTCTCTCTCTCTCTCTCTCTCTCTCTCTCTCTCTCTCTCTCTCTCTCTCTCTCTCTCTCTCTCTCTCTCTCTCACACGGGATAAATAAATACATCGTTTTATATTATTAAGATTATTATTGTTATTATTTTCACATCCATGGGAGTGAATACATGAGAGAGAGAGAGAGAGAGAGAGAGAGAGAGAGAGAGAGAGAGAGAGAGAGAGAGAGACATCCTACCATTAGTAAATATTTGTACTCCAAGATGGAAGGAGAGTGAATGAAAAACACTTCTCTCTGATTCCCGAGTGTGACAGAAAACCTCCATTGAGCGGCGAATTTTAGGGGAGACCTCGCTAACTGCTCGCTTCCTCATCCTCTCTGTCGAAAAAACAAAAACACTCATTCAAACACAAAATAAACCCACTTAGTCAACCTTTAAGCCCAATATCACCCCAGCAACTATTAGAACACACCCTAATGCACTTATCTATAGCACGTTCTTACCCCATGGCCGTCCCGCAGTACACTAAAAAGAAGATGACGAAAGCGCATGGGATGGAGATTCGCCCGGCCATTAGAAGGAGTTGGTAGGACGGAGAGTAGCGTTGGTGGGGGCCGTGGTGGTGGTGGTGGTGGTGGTGGTGATGGTGGTAGGGGTAGTGGTGGGGTGGTCGGTGTCTATTGTTACCAGACCGTCGGGTTTGCGGATGGGGTGGACCTGTAGGGGGGGTGAGGGGAGGTTAGGATAGGCTAGGCTAGGCTAGGTTACTACTGCTTCTATTGTTAGCTATTTGTTGTTGTTGTTGTATTTCTTCTTCTTGCTCTTCTTCGTCTTCGTCTTCGTCTTCTATTACTACTACTACTACTACTACTACTACTACTACTACTACTACTACACACACACACACACCCCACCCCACCCCAAAACACCCACAAACACTCCAAAACACCCAAAAATTCCCAAAAACACCCAAAACCACCCAAACACACCCAAAAACACCCATAAATATCCATAAACTCCCTAAAACACCCTAAAACACACAAAAACACCCCAAAATACCCTAAAACACCACAAAACACCAAAACACCACAAAAACACCACAAAACACAAAACACACAAAAAACACCATAAAAACACCCCAAAACACCCAAAAAACCTTAAAAACACCCCAAAACACCCTAAAACACCACAAAAACACCCCAAAACACCCATAAACACCCACTTACCCTCGTTATTTCCCCCTTCAGAGCGACCCCATTGGATCCGGCGCTTAGCAGAGGATTGTGGGTGGCAGGGGAGGCAGAGGAGGCAGCAGGGAGGGCGTATTCAATGAGCAGGTGCAGCAGGACGACAGCAGAGGCCAGGAGAAGCAGAAACACAAACCAC
This sequence comes from Portunus trituberculatus, assembly GCF_017591435.1. NCBI lineage: Eukaryota > Metazoa > Arthropoda > Malacostraca > Decapoda > Portunidae > Portunus > Portunus trituberculatus. Next base: position 2,219,075 of record NC_059256.1, on the reverse strand, counting down.
ACATCCAGGAGAGTGAAGTAAGAGGTTCTTGGTGACTCTGTTGACATCTGGAGGGAGTGGTGGTGGTGGTAGTGGTGGTGGTGGTGGTGGTGGTAGTAGTAGTAGTAGTAATAGAAGAAGAAGAAGAGGAAGGAGAAATAGTTAGTAGTAGTAGTAGTAGTTTAATATACTCAAAACACACTCAAAACACCACAAAACACACCCAAACACCCAAAAACACCACAAAACACACCAAGAACACTCAAAACACACTCAAAACACCACAAAACACACCAAAACAACACAAAACACCACAAAATACACCAAAACACCCCAAAACACCACAAAACACACCAAAACATCCCAAAACACCACAAAACACACCAAACACCACAAACACACCCAAAACACACCTAAACACACCCAAAACACCCCAAAACACACTAAAACACACCAAAACACACCAAGAACACCCAAACACACTCAAAACACACCCAAAACACCTCAAAACACACCCAAAACACACCAAAACACCACAAAACACACCAAATCACACTCAAAACACACCAAAACACCACAAAACACCCCAAAACACACCAAAACACCAAAACGCACCAAAAACACACTCAAACACACCAAGAACACTCAAACACGCTCAAAACACACCCAAACACAGTCAAAACACACTCAAAACACACCAAAACACACCCAAACACACCAAGAATACTCAAACACACTCAAAACATACCCAAAACACACCAAATCACACCCAAAACACCCCAAAACACACCTAAACACACCAAAACACACCAAAACACCACAAAACACACCAAAACACCCCAAAACGCACCAAAAACACTCAAAATTCTCTCTCTCTCTCTCTTACCTGGGTGTAGAGGGAGGAGAGGAGGAGGAGGGAGGAGAAGGAGAGGAAGAGGCGAGGGAGGAAGTGGGAGAGGCGGATGAAGAGAGTGCCATAAGAGAGGAGGAGGAGGAGGAGGGTGGGGAGGAAGGAGGTGAGGAGGAAGTGGGTGGACCTCCTTCCTAACTTCACACGAATTCCTACTTCTCCTCCTCCTCCTCCGCCGCCGCCGCCGCTGCCGCCGCCAGCTACCATTGACACGTTTTCTGTTGAGAGAGAGAGAGAGAGAGAGAGAGAGAGAGAGAGAGAGAGAGTTAGTATATTTTAAAGTGTTTTGAGAGGATAAAAGTGTGTGTGTGTGTGTGTGTGTGTTTGAGTGTTTGATCATGTGCAGTGTGTGACGAGACAGCCAGACGTCACCCTACGGAGCGAGGTCAGAGCTCATTATTTCCGATCTTGGGCTAGGCCTGAGACCAGGCACACACCACACACCGGGACAACAACCTCACAACTCCTCCATTTACATCCCCTACCTACTCACTGCTACCTCAACACTCAACACTCAACACTGAACAGTGAACAGTGAACACTGAACAGTGAACACTGAACAGTGAACACTGAACAGTGAACAGTGAACACTGAACAGTGAACAGTGAACTCTGAACAGTGAACAGTGAACAGTGAACACTGAACAGTGAACTCTGAACAGTGAACACTGAACAGTGAACTCTGAACAGTGAACTCTGAACAGTGAACAGTGAACTCTGAACAGTGAACTCTGAACAGTGAACAGTGAACTCTGAACACTGAACAGTGAACAGTGAACAGTGAACAGTGAACAGTGAACAGTGAACAGGGGCTACACGTCAAAGGAGACACACCCAAATAGCTCCACCCGGCCGGGGAATCCAACCCCGGTCCTCTGGATTGTGAAGCCACCGCTCTAACCACTGAGCTACCGGGCCGGGTAGTGTGTGTGTGTGTGTGTGTGTGTGTGTGTGTGTGTGTGTGTGTGTGTGTGTCTGTCTGTCTATCTGTCTGTCTGTCTGTCTGTGTGTGTGTGTGTGTGTGTGTGTGTGTGTGTGTGTGTGTGTGTGTGTGTGTATTTAGCTAGTTGTAGTTTTCCATGGCCTGGGCTTTATGCTGGTGTGGCCCCGTCTCCATATCTACACTTATCCAATCTTACTTTAAAAGTGTGCACACTCGTTGCTGACACTACTTCTTCATCTAAACTGTTCCACGTCTCAAAACATCTCTGCGGGAAACTATATTTTGTGTGTGTGTCTGTGTCTGTCTGTCTGTCTGTCTGTCTGTGTCTGTCTGTCTGTCTGTCTGTCTGTCTGTGTGTGTGTGTGTGTGTGTGTGTGTGTGTGTGTGTGTGTGTGTGTGTGTGTGTCTGTCTGTCTGTGTCTGTCTGTGTGTCTATCTGTATGTCTGTGTGTCTGTCTGTCTGTCTGTCTGTGTGTACGTACCCAGGGTGTATTCTAGGAGGTCTTGGGGGCCTGAGTAGGTGACCTCCCCGGGGGCCAGGTGGAGGTGCCCGGGGGAGGTGGACGCCAGGGACACGTTCACCCACCACACCTGTAGAAGTAGTAATAGTAGTAGTAGTGGTGGTGGTGGTGGTGGTGGTGGTGGTGGTGGTGTAGTAGTAGTAGTAGTAGTAGTAGTAGTAGTAATTGTAAAAGTAATAGTTGTAGTACAGGTAGTAATAGTAGTAGTAGTAGTGGTGGTGGTGTTAGGAGCAGTAGTAGTAATAGTAGTAGTACACACACACACACACACACACACACACACACACACACACACACACACACACACACACACACACACACACACACACTTCAAAAATAACATTAAATAAACTAAAAAAACTACTACTACTACTACTACTACTACTACTACTACTACTACTACTACTACTACTACTACTACTACTACCTGCTGATCGAAGGGGTACAGTTTGAGGTGCGAGGAGGCTGTCACGGTCACGCTGCACACCTGGGTCACCTCTAAACGGTTCTCCCCCCCCTCAAAGTACCTGCCTGAGAGAGAGAGAGAGAGAGAGAGAATTAGAAACTTAGAAACCTACAAAAAAAACAACAAAATCAAAGAAAACGGACACATTTTAAGCCAAACTCATGAAAACACTCACTTTCCTCCATTTCCTCCGTGGCGGGGTGCGGTGGGCCCTCTCTTACCACTTCTA
>NC_059256.1:2198528-2201028 GCF_017591435.1 Portunus trituberculatus | reverse complement strand
ATCTTTTTCCTCTTTAGTCTTCATTATTTGCTCCTCTCCCATCAAATAGTTCCATGCTGGTCTTCTCTTACTCCTTCCTAGTTCCATTATGTGACATTTCTTGCCATTAAACTCAAATTTCCACTTCCTGCTCCACTCATAGATCTTGTTTGTGTGCGTGTGTGTGTGTGTGTGTGTCGTTGTGAGTTCTATCATAAGTTATTGGGGTTTTTAAGGTTCTTGTGGAAGTTTGACAGTTTGTAGTGGAAGTTATTGGTGTTTTTAAGGGTGTTTTTGTGGGTCTAGTGGAAGGTATTGGTGTTTTCAAGGTTCTAGTGGAAGTTATTGGTGTTTTCAAGAGTGTTTTTGTGCTACTACTACTACTATTACTACTACTACTACTACTACTGCTACTACCACAGGAATGAAGCTTGGGAGGAGCAGCATTGTGGAGGAGGATGTGGTGAGATTAAGAGAGGAGGAAGAGGAAGAGGAGGAGGAGGAGGAGGAGGAGACCCACCCCCTCCTCTTACCCCCAGAAGCCATCCACATCCCCCCAGTGTCACCCCAGCTCACCCCAACCCATATTGTTAAGGTGTGTGTGTGTGTGTGTGTGTGTGTGTGTGTGTGTGTGTCCATACACCCTTGCTAATGTCAATAAAATGGTCTAATGGTACACAGAACTCAAGGTAAAAATGTGTCCCAGTTTTGTGCACCATTAGACCATTTTATTGACATTAGCAAGGGTGTATGGAGGGCAGAAGATTAATGGCCATAGTCTTCACTATTTTAATTGAGTTTTGTGTACCATTAGACCATTTTATTGACATTAGCAAGGGTGTATGGAGGGCAGAAGATTAGTGGCCACAGTCTTCACTATTTTAATTGAGTTTTGTGTACCATTAGACCATTTTATTGACATTAGCAAGGCTGTATGGAGGGTAAAAGATTAATGGCCACAGTCTTCACCATTTTAATCCCCCACATGAGTTTGTGAAGCTGTAGAAAGTCACCAAATAGTCACCACAAGGAATAGGGAAACACGTCACGCTACTGAAGGGGTTAAAATACACACACATACACACACACTCGACAACTATTTGGAAAAACTTCATCGCCAGGAAGTTTTCAAATGGCAAGATGGCGACAACAGTAACTTTGTGAAGAGACTAGAAATGTGGCAAGATTTTTAAGTACGTAAGATTTTAAATTAGCATAGAAGAAAGTTATATATATTTGATCTTGTAATATTAATCTCTCTCTCTCTCTCTCTCTCTCTCTCTCTCTCTCTCTCTCTCTCTCTCTCTCTCTCTCTCTCTCTCTCTCTCAGTTGACTGAGGACGGAGAGATGTTGCTTGAAAATTACCTCTCCCCCCCCGCCGCCACCACCACCATCACCACCGCCACTACCACCACTACCACCTCTACCACCACCACCACCACTGCCACTGACGAGCAGCAGGTATGTCTAGTAGTAGTAGTAGTAGTAGTTGTTGTGATAGTAGTAGTAGTATTAGTAGTAACATTAGTAGTAGTAAGAATAGTAATAGTGGTAGTAGTAGTAGTAGTAGTAGTAGTAGTAGTAGTAGTGTGTACAATATCTTAACTGTTTACAACCACTACTACTACTACTACTACTACAACAACTACAACTACTACTACTACTACTACTACTACTACTACTACTACTACTACTACTACTACTACTACTACTACTACTACTTGCATTCCTAACTACCACTACAACTTGCAGGATGACGACACCACTCCAACAAGGAAGAAGAGGAAAGTTATACAGAAATTAGCTAAATATGGGTAAGTCTCTCTCTCTCTCTCTCTCTCTCTCTCTCTCTCTCTCTCTCTCTCTCTCTGTCTCTTAAAATGCTTAAAATTCCCAGATTCCTCAAAACCCTTCAATTTTTCAATGATTTGTAGTACTGAAGGGGTTAAATATTCAAATAAACCATTTTTTTTATATATATAGTTTATAATTAATTTCATTTTGTTCACTTTCCTTTCCTTTCAAAGCTCTAGACATATACCACAGCTTGCCACAGCTTACCACAGCTTGCCACAGTTTGCCACAGTTTGCCACAGCTTGCCTTACTTAGAAAAGAAAAGAAATTGACCCCCCAAAACCCCCCTAAACCCCCTAAACCTCCCCCCCTAGACCAGAGGAGCTACAGAAGGCCCTGGGGGAGCTGAAGGAAGGGGTGGGGACTTTGAGGGAGGTGGGGGAGCGCTGGGGTGTCCCTCACTCCACCCTGGCCATGGCGGCGCGGCAGGGTGGGTTGCCGGCCCCCTCCAGACACCCCCACTATGATGAACACACTCTGGAGGCCGCTAAGCAGGCGCTGAGAGGTGGGTGCTGGTGGTGGTGGTGGTGGTGGTGGTAGTGGTAGTGGTAGTGGTAGTGGTAGTAGTAGTAGTAGTAGTAGTTCTGGTGGTTGTAGTAGTAGTGGTGGTTTGAGAGAGAGAGAGAGAGAGAGAGAGAGAGAGAGAGAGAGAGAGAGAGAGACAG
>NC_059256.1:2183528-2193528 GCF_017591435.1 Portunus trituberculatus | reverse complement strand
TGTTGTTGGTCTCTCTCTCTCTCTCTCTCTCTCTCTCTCTCTCTCTCTCTCTCTCTCTCTCTCTCTCTCTCTCTCTCTCTCTCTCTCTCTCTCTCTCTCTCTCTCTCTCTCTTAACGCCACCTCAGTTTGTCTATCTATCTATACACACAGACAGACAGACAGATAGATAGATAGATAAAAAGGTATTAGTCATTATTATTATTATTATTATTAGGTTTTAGAGGTACACTGAGCAAATGTGTGAGAGAGAGAGAGTGTGTGTATGAAAAAAGAATGAGAAATAGTAGTAGTAGTAGTAGTAGTAATGCCACAACACAAAATGGTCCCTAAAATATTACTACTACTACTATTTCTCTCTCTCTCTCTCTTGCACCCCCCCCCTTACTATGGCACTGTTGGTCATTAAGAGGCATTCACAGGCACTAGTTGAAGTATGGCACACTCTCTCTCTCTCTCTTTGCCTGGAGGGAGGGGTGGGTGGGGAGGAGCCTTCTGCTTTACTCCTCCTCCTCCTCTCTCTCTCTCTCTCTCTCTCAAGGGGGTTTTCATCTATATTGGGTACTTTTAAGGGGGATTAGAATACTTTTAAGGGGGTCTGGATACTTTTAAAAGGGATTAGAGTACTTTTAAGGGGTTCAGGACACTGTACCCCCTTATGAGTACTTAAAATTTAAGGCACTCCTCTCACTCTTCCAGTACCTTTCTTGACTTGTAGAAGGGGTTCAGTGGTATAAGTACTTTGAAGGGTGTTTTTCCTCCCTATAAGTACTTTTAAGGAGTTTCAACCTTATATAAGTACTTTTAAGGGCATTTCAACCTCATATAAGTACTCTGAAGGGTGTTTTTCCTCCTCATAAGTACTTTTAAGGACATTTCAACCTTATATAAGTACTTTCAAGGGTGTTTTTCCTCCCTATAAGTACTTTTAAGGAGTTTCAACCTCATATAAGTACTTTCAAGGGTGTTTTTCCTCCTCATAAGTACCTTTAAGGACATTTCAACCTTATATAAGTACTTTCAAGGGTGTTTTTCTTCCCTATAAGTACTTTTAAGGAGTTTCAACCTTATTTTATATAAGTACTTTTAAGGGCATTTCAACCTCATATAAGTACTCTGAAGGGTGTTTTTCCTCCTCATAAGTACTTTTAAGGAGTTTCAACCTTATATAAGTACTTTTAAGGGCATTTCAACCTCATATAAGTACTCTGAAGGGTGTTTTTCCTCCTCATAAGTACTTTTAAGGACATTTCAACCTTATAGAAGTACTTTCAAGGGTGTTTTTCCTCCCTATAAGTACTTTTAAGGAGTTTCAACCTCATTTAAGTACTTTTAAGGGTGTTTTTCCTCCTCATAAGTACTTTTAAGGAATTTCAACCTTATACAAGTACTTTTAAGGGCATTTCAACCTTATATAAGTACTTTTAAGGGTGTTTTTCCTCCCTATAAGTACTTTTAAGGAGTTTCAACCTCATATAAGTACTTTTAAGGGTGTTTTTCCTCCTCATAAGTACTTTTAAGGAGTTTCAACCTTATGCTAGTAGTCTTAAGGCACTGTTTTCATCTTAACTGTACTAGAAGACTGCCTTTTCTTCCTCCTCCTCCTCCTCCTCTTCTTCTTCTTCTTCTTCCTCTTCCTCTGCCTATTCTTCTTATAACTTCCTCTTCCTCCTCCTCTTCTTTTTACAACTTCCTCCTTCCTCCTCCTCTTCTTTTTACAACTTCCTCCTTCCTCCTCCTCTTCCTCCTCCTCCTCCTTCTATTTTTTCTTCTTATAACTTCCTCCTCCTCTTCTTCCTCTTTCTTTTTCCTCTTAACTACTTCCTCCTCCTCCTCTTCTTCTTCTTCTAGATTATCACAACTCTATAATGCCACACAGACTAGGCACGATGGCACTGTTTTGACACTTTGATACACTCCTGACACACTTATGACACTTTGATACACTCCTGATACACTTATGACACTTCGTTACACTCTTATGACACTTTGATACATTTCTGACACACTTATGACACTTTGATACACTCCTGACACTTTGACACACTCTTATGACACTTTGATACACTCCTGACACACTTTTGACGCTTTGATACACTCTTATGACACTTTGATACACTCCTGATACACATATGACACTTTGATACACTCCTGATACACATATGACACTTTGATACACTCCTGATACACTTATGACACTTCGTTACACTCTTATGACACTTTGATACACTCCTGACACACTTTCGATGCTTTGATACACTCTTATGACACTTTGATACACTCCTGACACTGATACATTTCTGACACACTTATGACACTTCGTTACACTCTTATGACACTTTGATACACTCCTGACACATTTTTGATGCTTTGATACACTCTTATGACACTTTGATACACTCCTGACACACTCTTATGACACTTTGATACACTCCTGACACACTTATGACACTGATACATTCCTGACACACTTATGACACTTTGATACACTCCTGACACACTTATGACACTTTGATACACTCCTGACACACTTATGACACTTTTGATACCCTTAATGATACACTGTTGACACCTTATGATACTTGATTGAGTGTATTATCAGTGTACATCTTAAGATACATTTTTGACACTTCACCATACCCTGACACTCCCGACACAACACTTATGACACACCAGGCACCTTGTGATACACTTTAGACAATTGACCATAGCCTGACACACACCTGATACATTATGACACTTAATGATACACTCTGGGCACTCTATGACACACTTGATACATTATGACACTTAATGATACACTCTGATACACTGGACACATTCACCACACCCTGACACACTAATGATACACTTCACCCCACTATGATACACCTTGACACACCCTGATACACTGACACACTATAATACACCCTGACACTCTCAATACACTATAATACACCCTGATACACTTTGACACACTCTCCCAGCCTTTAGAAATGTGACACACTAACAATATGGCTGGCTGGCCGAAGAGAAGAGGGTGTATCAAGTGTATCTCTATGGCTGGTATCACACACCCCAGCTCTCCTGTGTCGCCGTGGGGGTGTCACGGGGGCTGGGGGGGCCTCCTCGGGGCTCGGTAGGGGGCTGTATCCCTCCTGTATGCTCTGAAAAAGTATTGTTGTTGATTTTGTGTTTCTCTCTCTCTCTCTCTCTCTCTCTCTCTCTCTCTCTCTCTCTCTCTCTCTCTGCACCATTAGACCATTTTATTGACATTAGCAAGGGTGTATGGAGGGCAGAAGATTAATGGCCACAGTCTTCACTACTTTAATTGAGTTTTGTGCACCATTAGACCATTTTATTGACATTAGCAAGGGTGTATGGAGGGCAGAAGATTAATGGTGGAGGGCAGAAGATTAATGGCCACAGTCTCTCTCTCTCTCTCTCTCTCTCTCTCTCTCTCTCTCTCTCTCTCTCTCTCTCTCTCTCTCTCTCACCACTAACCTCTCCACCCTCCACAGTGCCAGGGAGTGAGATAGATGGCACTGAACACACGGATGACACCTCCACAGCACCACCACCACCACCACCACCACTGTCTTTCCTGGGCTGTGGTGAATGTGGTGGTGTGTCTTCAAATCCCTCTGCAATGTATGATGGTTTGGTTAGAGTTGGTGTTAATGCTACTACTACTATTACTACTACTACTATTTCTATTATTTTTTCTATTTTTTTTCTCCTCCTCCTCCTCCTCCTCCTCCTCTCACTACCACCACCACCACTACTACTACTACTACTACTACTTAACTACTACTTACCTGTGGGGGGGGAGGGGGCCAGGTCAGCAGAGGTCACGATGAAGTCTTTGCTTGGTGACGACTGAAGGGAGAGAGAGGGAGAGGTGTGGGTGCGGGGGAGGGGGTCTGGGTAGCCTCTCTCCCCCCTCCCCTCTCCCTCCCACTCCCCACTCATTACTCTTCCTCTTCCTCTTCCTTCGTCTCTTGTCACCATCACGACCTAGAGAGAGAGAGAGAGAGAGAGAGAGAGAGAGAGAGAGAGAGAGAGAGAGAGAGAGAGATTTTATATTTAAGAAAGAATTAAATGTTTGTAAAAAATATATTTGTTTTATTTGTCATCTGCTACTACTACTACTACTACTACTACCACCACTACTATTACAAGCACCACAACACACTACTACTACTACCACCACCACCACCACCAACAACAACTACTACTACTTACAGGGGTGAGGTGGGGGCTGCCCTGGGTGTGTGGGGGCCGTGTGGGTGGGGGGCGGCGTCCCCTAACCCCTGCCCCCCATAGTCCCCTCCCAGGCTCTCCCCTCCGTCTCCCAAGTCAAACTGTAGAACACTCTCTTCACTCTCGCTCAGCTGAGAGAGAGAGAGAGAGAGAGAGAGAGAGAGAGAGAGAGAGAGATTAGTATAAATAATAATAGTAATAATAATAATAATAGCATTTAAATAGTTACGTCACACACACACACACACACACACACACACACACACACACACACACTGCAGCTTTTCTATATAAACTAGTGTAACTTCAAATGATACATAGATAGATAGATAGATAGTAATAGTAGTAGTAGTAGTAGTTTAGCAAATTAGCAAAACAAACTAACTATCAACAACTATCAAGAAGAAGAAGAAGATGATGATTAATTACAATTCTTAGTTCAAATTCAATTCCTTCATCCTCTTCCATTGGTAACACTGTCTCCGTGCTGCCTGAGAACTGAGAGAGAGAGAATGTTTTAGTGTGTTTTTGGGGTGTTTTTAAGGGTGTTTAGAGAGAGAGAGAGAGAGAGAGAGATAATGTTTTAGTGTGTTTTTGTGGTGTTTTTAAGGGTGTTTTGGTGTGTTAAGAGAGAGAGAGAGAGTGTTTTAGTGTGTTTTTGTGGTGTTTTTAAGGGGGTTTTGGTGTGTTTAGAGAGAGAGAGAGAGAGAGAGAGTTAGACATTAAAAACAAACAACAATGAAATAGAAACACAAAAAAAACTCATAAATTGAACACACACACACACACACACACAGACACACGACAGGATGAATATATTGATAAACACACACACATCTCTCTCTCTCTCTCTCTCTCTCTAAATACCCCTAAAACACCCTCAAGCACAAAAATTCTCACTCTCTCCCTTAAAACACCCCAAAACATCCCTAAAACACACTAAAACTCACTCTTCCTTAAAACACCACAAAACATCCAAAATCACACAAAATTCACCCCTCTCCCTCTTTCTCCTTAAAATACTCAAAACCTTAAAACACCCCAAACACCCAAAAACACCCTTAAAGCATCCAAAACATCCGTAAAACACCCAAAACATCCTTAAAACACCCAAAACATCCTTAAAACACCCAAAACTCCCTTAAAACACCTAAAACATCCTTAAAACACCCAAAACATCCGTAAAACACCTCAAACATCCTTAAAACACCCAAAACATCCTTAAAACACCCGAAACACCCTTTAAACAACCCAAACACACTTAAAACATCCAAAACACTCTGAAAACACCCAAAACATCGTTAAAACACCCAAAACACCCTTAAAACAAACATCCCTAAAACACCCCAAACACCTTTAAAACACCTCAAACACACTTAAAACATCCAAAACATCCTAAAAACACCGCAAACATCCTTAAAACACCCCACACACCCTTAAAATACCCAAAACATCCTTAAAACACCCGAAACACCCTTAAAACACCCCAAACACACTTAAAAAACCCAAAACACCCTCAAAACACCCAAAACACCCTCAAAACACCCTTAAAAAACCCATAACACACTCAAAACACCCCAAAATCATCCACAAACATACTACTCTCTCTCTCTCTCTCTCTCTCTCTCTCTCACCACATATCCGTAATGTTTGAGTATGTCCATCTTGCACATCGGACAAGTTCTGTGTTCCAGCAGCCACGGGTCCACACAGCACCGGTGGAAGAGGTGCCTGCAGGAGGAGGAGGAGGAGGAGGAGGAGGAGGAGGAGAGAGAAAAGAATTGATTATTATTTGAGGTGATCGTGGTGGTGGTGGTAGTAGTAGTAGTAGATGAAGATGAAGATGAAGAAAAGGAGGAGGAGGAGGAGGAGGAGGAAGAAGAAGAAGAAGAAGAAAAATATAATAATAAAATAATAACAAGATTAACAACACCACCACCACCACCACCACCACCACCACGTACTTGCAAGGGAGTGTTCTGACCGCCTCGCCCGTCTGGTAGTGTTCAATGCAAACAGCACAACACTCGCCTTCCGAACACACCTCCTGAGAGAGAGAGAGAGAGAGAGAGAGAGAGAGAGAGAGAGAGAGAGAGAGAAAGATTAGTACCAATAATAATAATAATAATAATAATAATAATAATAATAATAATAATAGCATTTACTATTGACACACACACACACACACACACACACACACACACACACACTCACCCTATCTGTGGCTTTCAATGTCTTCACAGGAATCTTAGCTAGGGCCTTCTTGGCAGCATTGCATAGGTGTCTCTGTAAAGATGTTGGCAACACTGATTAGGAGGAGGAGGAGGAGGAGGAACAAAAAGATGATGAAGAGAAAGAAAAGAAGAAGAAGAAGAAGAGGAGGAGGAGGAGAAGGAGGAGGAGGAGGAGGAGGAGGAGGAGGAGGAGGAGGAGGAGGAGGAGGAGAAGGAGAAGGAGAAGGAGGAGGAGGAGGAGGAGGAGGAGGAGAAGGAGAAGGAGAAGAAGAAGAAGAAGAAGAAGAAGAGGAGGAGGAGGAGGAGGAGAACAAGAACAAGAAGAAGAAGAAGAAGACGAGGAGGAGGAGGAGAACAAGAACAAGAACAAGAAGAAGAAGAGGAGGAGGAGGAGGACAAGAACAAGAACAAGAAGAAGAAAAGAAGAAGAAGAGGAGGAGGAGGAGGAGAACAAGAACAAGAACAAGAACAAGAAGAAGAAGAAGACGAGGAGGAGGAGGAGGAGGAGAACAAGAACAACAAGAAGAACAAGAAGAAGAAGAAGAAGAAGACTCTCACAAGTGATAAGCATAATAGTAATAATCACCATGAAATTCCTCTCATTAGTAACACTTACAACGAGGCTACACTTAAATACACACACACACACACACACACACACTTACATAACGCCTCACACTACACACACTTCACAAACACCCATTATGTCACGCTAAGGGGTTTCCAGTCACGTCACAAGGGTATTAGCACCAGTGTTAGCCTGTCACCAGCCATTGAGAAGAGAGAGACACAGGAAGGAAGATTAATGGGCACAATCTTCACTATTTTAATGTTTTGTGTACCATTAGGCCATTATAAGACAGTTTGGCATGTTTTAAGGTATTTTAAGACAGTTTGGCATGTTTTGAGGGCATTTTAAGACTGGCATGTTTTTAGGGCATTTTAAGACAGGTTGGCATGTTTTGAGGGCATTTTAAGACAGTTTGGCATGTTTTAAGGGTATTTTAAGACAGTTTGGCATGTTTTGAGGGCATTTTAAGACAGTTTGGCATGTTTTAAGGGCATTTTAAGACAGTTTGGCATGTTTTGAGGGCATTTTAAGACAGTTTGGCATGTTTTGAGGGCATTTTAAGACAGTTTGGCATGTTTTGAGGGCATTTTAAGACAGTTTGGCATGTTTTAGGGCATTTTAAGACAGTTTGGCATGTTTTGAGGGCATTTTAAGACAGTTTGGCATGTTTTAGGGATTTTAAGACAGTTTGGCATGTTTAAGGCATTTTAAGACAGTTTGGCATGTTTTGGGGCATTTTAAGACAGTTTGGCATGTTTTGAGGGCATTTTAAGACAGTTTGGCATATTTAAAAGGCATTTTAAGACCATTCGGCATGTTTTGAGGGCATTTTAAGACAGTTTGGCATGTTTTAGGCAATTTAAAACTGTTTGGCATGTTTTTAGGGCATTTTAAGACAGTTTGGCAAGGCATTTTAAGACAGTTTGGCATGTTTTGGGCATTTAAGACAGTTTGGCATGTTTTAGGGCATTTAAGACAGTTTGGCATGTTTTTGGGGCATTTTAAGACAGTTTGGCATGTTTTGAGGGCATTTTAAGACAGTTTGGCATTTTTTAGGGCATTTTAAGACAGTTTGGCATGTTTTAGGGCATTTTAAGAGTTTGGCATGTTTTGGGCATTTAAGACAGTTTGGCATGTTTTAGGGCATTTAAGACAGTTTGGCATGTTTTGAGGGCATTTAAGACAGTTTGGCATGTTTTTAGGGCATTTTAAGACAGTTTGGCATGTTTTGAGGGCATTTTAAGACAGTTTGGCATGTTTTAGGGCATTTTAAGACAGTTTGGCATGTTTTGAGGGCATTTTAAGACAGTTTGGCATGTTTTGAGGGCATTTAAGACAGTTTGGCATGTTTTGAGGGCATTTAAGACAGTTTGGCATGTTTTGAGGGCATTTTAAGACAGTTTGGCATGTTTTGAGGGCATTTTAAGACAGTTTGGCATGTTTTGAGGGGGCATTTTAAGACAGTTTGGCATGTTAAGAGGGCATTTTAAGACAGTTTGGCATGTTTTGAGGGCATTTTAAGACAGTTTGGCATGTTTTGAGGGCATTTAAGACAGTTTGGCATGTTTTGAGGGCATTTTAAGACAGTTTGGCATGTTTTGAGGGCATTTTAAGACAGTTTGGCATGTTTTGAGGGCATTTTAAGACAGTTTGGCATGTTTTGAGGGCATTTAAAGACAGTTTGGCATGTTTTGGGCATTTTAAGACAGTTTGGCATGTTTTGAGGGCATTTTAAGACAGTTTGGCATATTTAAGGATTTTAAGACAGGGCATTTAAGACAGTTTGGCATGTTTTTAGGGCATTTTAAGACAGTTTGGCATGTTTATAGGCCATTTTAAAACAGTTTGGCATGTTTTGGGCATTTTAAGACAGTTTGGCATGTTTTAAGGCCATTTTAAGACAGTTTGGCATATTTTAAGGCATTTTAAAACAGTTTGGCATGTTTTTAGGGCATTTTAAGACAGATTGGCATGTTTTTTGGGGCATTTTAAGACAGTTCCGCATGTTTTTGGGCATTTTAAGACAGTTTGGCATGTTTTGAGGGCATTTTAAGACAGTTTGGCATGTTTTGAGGGCATTTTAAGACTGTTTGGCATGTTTTGAGGGCATTTCAAGACAGTTTGGCATGTTTTTAAGGCCATTTTAAGACAGTTTGGCATGTTTTTGGGCATTTTAAGAGTTTGGCATGTTTTAAGGGTATTTTAAGAGTTTGGCATGTTTTGAGGGCATTTTAAGACAGTTTGGCATGTTTTAGGCAATTTAAAGACAGTTTGACATGTTTTGAGGGCATTTAAAGACAGTTCCGCATATTTTTGGGCGATTTTCAGACAGTTTGGCATGTATTTAAGACATTTTAAGAGTTTGACTTCGATAAGACCATTTTACTGACATTAGGAAAGGTGTATGGAGGGCAGAAAGTTAATGGCCACAGTCTTCACTATTTCAACCCCCACGTAAGTTTGTGAAGCTGTAGAAAATCACCAAATATTCACCACAGCGAATAGGGAAACGCGCCATGCTGTTGAAGGGCTAGACACAGACCCATTAAGTCAGGTTAGTTGCCATAATGCGTAAGTAGCAGTAATTCTAAGCCCATTATGTCTTACGTTATAATGGTAATAGTATTGAGTGTTGGGGTGTTCTGTTTAAATGCTGTGAATTGTTGTGGATATGGTTACACACACACACACACACACACACACACACACACACACAATCTCTCTCTCTCTCTCTCTCTCGTAAAAACAGGAGGAGGAGGAGGAGGAGGAGGAGGAGGCGAATATAGAGAAAGAATAGACGAAGATGTAGAAGAGGAAGAGGAAGAGGAAGAGGAAGAGGAAGAGGAGGAGGAGGAGGATGAAGAACAGGAGGAGGAGGACGAAGAAGAACAGGAAGAGGAGAACGAAGAACAACAGGAGGAAGAAGAGGAGGACGAAGAACAGGAAGAGGAGGAC
>NC_059256.1:2166028-2168528 GCF_017591435.1 Portunus trituberculatus | reverse complement strand
AAAACAAGACCTGAATACATAAAACAATCTAGATCCTTTTTTTCGTTGCTAATTCCTATATCCAGCATGCCATATTGTCTAAACACCCAATAAATTTAATAATCTACCCTTGTTCTGTATAGGTGGATGCCAAAGTCCACCCTTCTCTTCATTGTATTTTATCATTAATGCAACAAGAGAAAGGCGTCAAGACATCCCACTGCTGGCTAATTCCTTTTCTTTTTATTTCCACCATGTGCGCTTTTCACGGGAATGTAAGGGATAAAGGGGATACTGTTTGTGGCATCTCCTATCTCAAAGCCCCCCCCCACTAGGAAACCATTGCTATGAGTGAGGAAGCCCTATCTACACTCCTACCGTGGACAGAACGTGGACAGAGGTACTATAAGATGCTACAGGGCTCTACAAAGGTGCTATAGAGGTAGTAATAAGGGTGTTATAAGGTGCTACAAGACTGGTACTACTTAGCGACTGATCTGTACCACCAGTCTCATTCCTTCGCCACCAGTTACGAGTCTCCCTTAGCCTTGTCACTGTTAATTCAAGACACCTTATTTATTTGTTAATTTATACTATGTGGGGGTTTTCAGGGGAATGTATGGGCTAAAGGGGATACTGTTTGGGGTACCTCCTATCTCAGAGCCCGCCCGCTAGGTAACCGCTGGCCCAGAGTGAGGATGTCTACCTACACTTCGACCGCGGACAGGACTCGGATCAGTGCGCTTGAGACCTCTCGGACCCCACAGCACGCAAGAAGAAGAAGAAGAAGAAGAAGAAGAAGAAGAAAAAGGATAACAAGGCAAAGAACACAACGACAACAACAACACCAAAGAAAAACAAGAACAAGATGAACAAGAACAAGAACAAGAAACAAAATCAATAATAACAACTACTACTACTACTACTACTACTACCACTACTACTACTACTACTACTGTTGTTTCCCTTGTACAGAAAGAGGAAGAGGAAGAATAAGACAACAACAACAACAACAACAACATTAATCCAATTAGCACAAAGTAAGGATTCTGGTGTCACGTGTTCCTCTCTCTCTCTCTCTCTCTCTCTAACCTGTATATTTTATGGAGAGAGAGAGAGAGAGAGAGAGAGAGAGAGAGAGAGAGAGAGAGAGAGAGAGAGAGAGAGAGAGGATAATAAAAAAACATCTTAAAATTAATTTCTCTTTAATCTGAACAAGAAAACACACACACACACACACACACACACAATGTAAACACCTACACGTACATAAGGCACCTGTTTATTTGGCACACACACACACACACACACACACACACACACACACACACACACACACACACACTTACAATACTATTTACAAAAGCTCTTATTAAACTAATGAAGGAAGACAGAGTGGTAGTAATAATAATAATAATAATAATAATAATAATAATAATAATAATGACGATGACAATTTAAGTACATTTGTAATTTGAGTAAAAAAAATAATGATGGTAATGATAAGGAGGAGGAGGAGGAGGAGGAGGAGGAGGAGGAGGAGAAAAAAGAAAAGAGAACAAGGGAGAGAGAGAGAGAGAGAGAGAGAGAGAGAGAGAGAGAGAGAGATAATAATAATAATAATAATAATAATAATAATAATAACAACAACAACAACCACAACTGTTACTACCAATTAAAACAACCCAGATATTGCATTGTTGAACACAAACTACAAAAACAACAATAATAATAATAATAATAATAATAATAATAATAATAATAATAATAATAATAATAATAATAATAATAATAATAATAATAACAATAATAGTAGGTCATTGTCATAAGGCTCAAATTAAATTATAAATCAATGTATTACACACACACACACACACACATACACACACACACACACACACAGACACACACACATACACACAAGCAAGAAATGTGTGTGTGTTTGTGTCACCTTCTGTCTGTTTACAATGATTAAAAGCTCAAGATTGCTGGTCACACTTCCCTGTGTGTGTGTGTGTGTGTGTGTGTGTGTGTGTGTGTGTGTGTGTGTGTGTGTGTGAGCATTAATACACAAACATACTTACACACACACACACACACAATAAATTTCTCTCTCTTCCTATATAAACAACTTCAATATTTCTTGTCATAATATAATTCTAAAATCACATTTGAATATAGTAAGGTTAGGTAAGGTCAGGTTAGGTTAGGTTAGGTTAGGTAAGGTTAGGTTAGGTTAGGTAAGGTCAGGTCAGGTTAGGTTAGGTAAGGTCAGGTCAGGTCAGAAATTACTCAAGGTCAAAGGTCAAATCAACTCAGGTAAAATTAACCACATCATCTCAAGGCCAAAGGTCAAATTAGGTCAGGATGGAGGTCAATCTCAAGGTCAAAGAAGGTCATCTTAAGCCAAATTTATTTACAGTACATTAGGTCAAAGTTCATCACATGGAGGTCATCTTAAGGTCAAATCTTGTACATAAGGTCAATCTCAAGGTCAAAGAAGGTCAAATTTAGAAACAAT
>NC_059256.1:2148528-2153528 GCF_017591435.1 Portunus trituberculatus | reverse complement strand
TGCTACATCCTTACACTTCAGTACTGGGATGCATTTTTACCTTGAGTTTTGTGCACCATTAGACCATTTTATTGACATTAGTAAGGGTGTATGGAGGGCAGAAGATTAATGGCCACAGTCTTCACTATTTTAATTGAGTTTTGTGCACCATTAGACCATTTTATTGACATTAGTAAGGGTGTATGGAGGGCAGAAGATTAATGGCCACAGTCTTCACTATTTCAATTGAGTTTTGTGTACCATTAGACCATTTTATTGACATTAGGAAGGGTGTATGGAGGGCAGAAGATTAATGGCCACAGTCTTCACCATTTTAATCCCCCACATGAGTTTGTGAAGCTGTAGAAAGTCACCAAATAGTCACCATAAGAAATAGGGAATCTACTACTACTACTACTACTACTACTACTACTACTACTACGTACTTACCAAATAGTCTTCAGTCTCCATGGTATAAATTCTTGACCTGTGTGATGACCTGGTGGTGTCAAAGGTCATTCTGATGGTGGTGGTGGTGGTGGTGGGTTGTGGTTGTTGTTGTTGTTTCATGGTTTCAATACATTTCACGTCCCACTGTAAAGAATTGTGGTTATAGAATTGTTGTTGTTACTATTACTACTACTACTACTACTACTACTACTACTACTACTACTATTACTACTACTACTACTACTGCTTACCATATAAAGAGTCTTAGTAGAGACAGAATGCTTCTCTTTAAAATGAGAGGAAGAGAGAGAGAGGATCACGTCACTCTCTCTCTCTCCTCCTCCTCCTTCCTCCTCCTCCTCCTTCTTCCTCTTCTTCTTCTTCCTTCAAACGCTGGGCTAAAATAAGCAAAGCGCCTTCTTCTTCTTCTTCTTCTGTGAGAGAGAGAGAGAGAGAGAGAGAGAGAGAGAGAGAGAGAGAGAGAGAGATTTTAGTACATATTCATTTCATATAGATAAATATTTTCACTCTCTCTCTCTCTCTCTCTCTCTCTCTCTCTCTCTCTCTCTCTCTCTCTCACAAACCTTCGCTAGATTCCACATAATCTTCCTTCTTCCTATACCACCCCTCCTCCTCCTCCTCCTCCACTACCTCCACCTCCTCCTCCTCCTCCTCTTCCTCCTCCTCTCTCTTCTTCCTTCCCATCATCATCAGCTGCTGGGGGAAGAGGAGGTGGGAGGGTGCTGGCCTGGGGTGGGGGGGTAGGCTTCGCTTGCAGTATCTCTTCTAGTAACTTGTCGCTGTGATCCTGATCCTGTTGTGCTCTAAAGGGGATTGAGTAGTGTTATAGAGGATTGAGTAGTGTTATAGAGGATTGAGTAGTGTTATAGAGGATTGAGTACTGTCAGAGGAGGATTATGAGTGTTGGAAAAGGATTGAATTGAAAGAAATGGGACTAAAGGACCTCACATATGAAGAAGGACTGAAGGAAATGGGACTAAAGGACCTCACATATGAAGGACTGAAGGAAATGGGACTAAAGGACCTCACATATGAAGAACGACTGAAGGAAATGGGACTAAAGGACCTCACACATGAAGAACGACTGAAGGAAATGGGACTAAAGGACCTCACACATGAACGACTGAAGGAAATGGGACTAAAGGACCTCACATGAAGAACTGAAGGAAATGGGACTAAAGGACCTCACACATGAACGACTGAAGGAAATGGGACTAAAGGACCTCACACATGAAGAACGACTGAAGGAAATGGGACTAAAGGACCTCACACATGAAGGACTGAAGGAAATGGGACTAAAGGACCTCACATATGAAGGACTGAAGGAAATGGGACTAAAGGACCTCACATATGAAGAAAGACTGAAGGAAATGGGACTAAAGGACCTCACACATGAAGAAGGACTGAAGGAAATGGGACTAAAGGACCTCACATATGAAGAACGACTGAAGGAAATGGGACTAAAGGACCTCACACATGAAGGACTGAAGGAAATGGGACTAAAGGACCTCACATATGAAGAACGACTGAAGGAAATGGGACTAAAGGACCTCACACATGAAGGACTGAAGGAAATGGGACTAAAGGACCTCACACATGAAGAAGGACTGAAGGAAATGGGACTAAAGGACCTCACATATGAAGAAGGACTGAAGGAAATGGGACTAAAGGACCTCACATATGAAGAAGGACTGAAGGAAATGGGACTAAAGGACCTCACATATGAAGGACTGAAGGAAATGGGACTAAAGGACCTCACATATGAAGGACTGAAGGAAATGGGACTAAAGGACCTCACATATGAAGAACGACTGAAGGAAATGGGACTAAAGGACCTCACATATGAAGAAGGACTGAAGGAAATGGGACTAAAGGACCTCACATATGAAGGACTGAAGGAAATGGGACTAAAGGACCTCACATATGAAGGACTGAAGGAAATGGGACTAAAGGACCTCACATATGAAGAACAGAAGGAAATGGGACTAAAGGACCTCACATGAGGAAGGACTGAAGGAAATGGGACTAAAGGACCTCACATATGAAGGACTGAAGGAAATGGGACTAAAGGACCTCACATATGAAGGACTGAAGGAAATGGGACTAAAGGACCTCACACATGAAGGACTGAAGGAAATGGGACTAAAGGACCTCACATATGAAGAACGACTGAAGGAAATGGGACTAAAGGACCTCACATATGAAGAACGACTGAAGGAAATGGGACTAAAGGACCTCACATATGAAGGACTGAAGGAAATGGGACTAAAGGACCTCACATATGAAGGACTGAAGGAAATGGGACTAAAGGACCTCACACATGAAGAAGGACTGAAGGAAATGGGACTAAAGGACCTCACATATGAAGAACGACTGAAGGAAATGGGACTAAAGGACCTCACATATGAAGAACGACTGAAGGAAATGGGACTAAAGGACCTCACATATGAAGAACGACTGAAGGAAATGGGACTAAAGGACCTCACATATGAAGAACAACAAGGAAATGTGACTAAAGGACCTCACATATGAAGAAGGAGTGAAGGAAATGGGACTGGCAACCTTACAAGATGGAAGAGAAGGAGGGGACCTAATAACAATGTACAAGATAGTCAATGGCACTGAAAAGATAGACAAGGAAGACCTGGTGCTGGGGACACAACAACATGGAAGGACAAGAGGACATGCAAACAAGATCAGGATGAGGCAGTGTGTCAAGGATACTGGAACACACACACACACACACTCTCTCTCTCTCTCTCTCTGTTTTTAGTGGTTTTAAACAAATTTTGAGTAGGGTCAAGTGTGTTTTGAGTGTATTTGAGTGTTTTCAGTGTGTTTTGAGTGTTTTGAGTGTGTTTTGAGTGTGTTTTGAGTGTTTTTGAGTGTTTTGAGTGTTTTTGAGTGTTTTGAGAAATTTTGAGTGTTTTGAGTGTTTTGATTGTGTTTTTGAGTGTTTTCAGTGTGTTTTGAGTATTTTGAGTGTGTTCGAGTGTTTTGAGAGTTTTGAGTGTTTTCAGTGTGTTTTGAGTTTTTTGAGTGTGTTTTGAGTGTTCTTGAGTGTGTTTTGAGTGTGTTCGAGTGTTTTGAGTGTTCTTGAGTGTGTTGGAGTGTTCTTGAGTGTGTTTGAGTGTGTTTTGATTGTGTTTGAGTGTGTTTGAGTGTGTTTGAGTGTTTTGAGTGTGTTTGAATGTTTTTGAGTGTTTTCAGTGCATTAGAAAACTTAAACTGTATATTTGAGAAAGTTTTCAGTGCATTAGAATACTTAAACTGTATATTTGAGAAAGTTTACATGTATTTCTCTCTCTCTCTCTCTCTCTCTCTCTCTCTCTCTCTCTCTCTCTCTCACGTACCTGACAGTGTGTTGGGGAGTCAAGACAGCCAGTGCCTCCCTCAGGGTGCCATGGGGGGCTGAGAGGGGGCCACCCACCACCAAAGAGGGAGGAGGGGGGGCTGGGGTGCTGTCTGCAGGGGGTGGAAGAAGAAGAAGAAGAAGAAGAAGAAGAAGAAAAAAATTAGTTACGACAAAAATAATAATAATAATAATACATCTCTCTCTCTCTCTCTCTCTCTCTCTCTCTCTCTCTCACCTGCTAGGGAGAGGTGCCCCCCGCCTTGCAGCAGAGAGGTAGGGGGGGTGGGGGGAATGTAGAGGTATGAGGAGGGATGTGAGAGGGAGGGGGGGCCACTCTCCCCTCCTTCTTCCTCCTCCTCCTCCTCCTCCCTCCAGTGCTATGTGTCTTGTGGTCTTCTTCTTCCTTCCTCTCTTCCTTGGAGCTGTGGGAGGAGGAGGAGGAGGAGGAGGAGGAGGAGGAGGAGGAGTAGTAGTAGTAGTAGTAGTAGTAGTAGTAGTAGTAGTAGTAGTAGTAGTAGTAGTAGTAGTCAGTAGCAGTAAATATAATAATAATAATAATAATAATAATAATAACACAGTAAAAACCCCAAACATCCCCAAACCCCCCCAAAAAAAACCCCAAACATCTCAAACCTAACCTAACCTAACCCCAAAAAATAATAATAAACCCACAAAACCCCCTAAACACCCCAAAAACCCCATAAATACACTAAAACCCTATAAATACCAAACACCCCAAAACCTACACAAAACCCCCAAACCCCCATAACAACCCAAAACATCCTCAGAAACCCCCTGAAACCCCACAAAACCCCTAAACACCCCATAAACCACCCAAAACCCACAAAACCCCTAAACCCCCAAAATAACTTAAACACCCTGAAAACCCAGAAACCCCTAAACCCCAATAAACACACAAACCCCTGAACCCCAAAACCCACACAATGCCCAAAACCCCAAAACACCCAAACACAAACCCAACTAAACACCAAAAACACACAAACACTCCAAAACACCACAAACACCACAAAACACCACAAACACCCTAAACACCCAAAACACCCTAAAACACACCAAACACCCCAAACACCACAAAACACCCAAAACACCCTAAACACACCCCCAAAACACCCACAAAAACCCCACAAAACACTGCAAAACACCTAAAACACCCCAAAACACCCCAAAACACCCC
>NC_059256.1:2123528-2143528 GCF_017591435.1 Portunus trituberculatus | reverse complement strand
AGAGAGAGAGAGAGAGAGAGAGAGAGAGAGAGAGAGCAAGCAAATATACACATACGAGAGAGAGAGAGAGAGAGAGAGAGAGAGAGAGAGAGAGAGAGAGAGAGAGAGAAACGCATGCAAACACACACATACGAGAGAGAGAGAGAGAGAGAGAGAGAGAGAGAGAGAGAGAGAGAGAGAGAGAGAGAGAGAGAGAGACACGTAACCACAAACCACCACTCCCTCCCCAACCACACACCACAAAACCACCACCACCACTACCACCCTCACACCCCCCCTTAGGAGCCCCCCAACACACACCAGCACCGCAACACACCTGTCACAGAAGCAACACCAAAAAACACCACATTGAAATTACATATAAGCCTAAAATTTCAACACCATTATTAGGGAACACATTTTTACCTATTTTTCCTTGTTCCTCAGGTGTCTCAGCCTCCTCGGGGGTGTAGAAGGGGTGTTGCTACTGGGGTGAGTTGGGGTGAGGCTCGTCAGTCATTGGGGTGAGTTATAATGTCGAAAAATGTGTAAAAATTGCAAACTTTTGTCGTGTTTACACTTTCTGCTCCCGTGACTTGCTGTCCGGGTTTTGGATTTGGCTTAAGTTTAATTTTTCATAGATTATTTTTAGTTTTTCTTTTATTTTATGGTTTTATTTTGTGTTTTTTATTTTATTTGTTTATATTTCGTGGTTTTTATCATCATCTATAAGTTATTTTACAGTTTTATATAAGTTGGCTTTGGCTTTGGCTTAATAATCACTGTTTATACAACTTATATTCTGTAGTGAATTTTAATATTTTATTTTATTTATTTATTTATCATATTGCTTGTTGCTGTGCTAAGTTGATCTCTTTAGAGAGTTATTCAGCAATTTCTTCTCGTGACTTTGTGTTCGGGTTGAGACTCTGGCTTCAGTTTGAAATTCCACTCACATTTATGAAATTTCTTTGATTTTCACTATCTTTTCCTATCAAACTATATTATTCTATGATGGATTAACTCTCTGGAGAAACACGTTATGCTGAGATCTCGATATTACATCTCTTATATTACATTACTTTTCATTGCTCTCTCTCTCTCTCTCTCTCTCTCTCTCTGCTGTTAATTAGTCTAGCATACGTCATTTCTACTTTATATATGTTTTTCTCTCTAAAATACAATGGCGTCTGTTCTCAGCATTGCCTTTATAATCCTCTATGAAGAGCGGTGTCTTTCCCTGCCACACAAATCACAGCCGTCTTAAACCAAATGTCCTTTTAACTTTTAACCCCTCCGGTACTAGGACACTTTTCTTGCCATAAATTTTGGGTGTGATTAGACGATTTTGTTGACATTAGGAAGGGTTTATGAAGGTCAGAAGATTAATGGCCACAGTCTTCACTATTCTAATCCCCCATATAAGTTTCTGAAGCCGTATTAAATCTCTAAATAGTTAGCAAAATTAATAGGAACATGCGTCATGGGTGTGATGAGACGATTTTATGCATTAGGAAGGGTTTATGAAGGTCAGAAAGATTAATGGCCACAGTCTTCACTTCACTCGAGGTAAAGATGCGTCCCAGTACTGAAGGCATTAAAGGGGTGGGGGGGGGTAGGAGAGGGGGACCCAAAACACAAACTTCTGTATACCAACTTATATTGCTGGAATTGTTACTATTACTTCGAATATAAGTACAGAATGAGCTTTACCGTATAATATATATAACTATTCATGCAGAAGTGTCAGCATTACGCCTATAACAATTTTCTATTCAAATAATGAGCTTGTTAACATTGTACTGTTGCTACGATGATCCAGGCAGCAAGTCACCGCCCACTCCCACCACACCACCCACTCCCGCCAACCTTGAACCTGCACTCATTCAAAAGTTCAGCCTTTCGTGAGTGTGGTGGTGGACGGGTCACCAGCGCCCACCACCACCACTTTGAAAGCCTCTAGTTGAGTTGACAAGGGATTTGAAAAGTGATTTTACGGTTCTAGTGACATATCGACAATGTTTCTACACTAAAAAAAACTCTAGTTGAAGTGACACGAGATTACAAGAGTGTTTTGACAGCTGTATTGAGATCAACTTGTCTCCACAGCATCTCATGACAGGAGCAAAGCCACAGAACACAGCCACAGAGGCAGGACTGCGTGTTGAAGGTGAGTGAGTGAGTGAGTGAGGCCTGACAGGCTGACACAAGCCTTACTGGCGAGCCACAGCCAAGACATAACTGGAAACACCACCAAGTGCCTTCCGTCACATTGTTAAAGGTCAGGCTGTGGAGTTTAGGCTTCCTTCATCGTCATTTGTGTAGTTTTGATGTTGTGTGTGTGTGGGGGGCATTATTGAGCGTGTTGTGTTAATATTGAGGCAATTGTTGACATGGCGCGGCTGAACCAGCGGCCCTCCCCTCCTCCCTATTTATGGACCTAAGCTGCCGTATCTCCGGCTGTTACTGACCAGTCCAGCCTGTCTTGCCACAACATGCAGCCGCGTCACTGCCCTTTCATCTCCGGTGTTGAGACAGCCGCCATGGCCAACACAGAGTGTTTTGTTGGTGTGTAAGCGTGTTCCGAGCGTGTGTGGCGTGAAGCGCGTTGAATACTTGTTGTGGTGAGTGAGTGTTTGGTGCACATGTTGGGGCCGCTGTGCAAACCTGCTGTTAGTTTGAGGCAGTATGGAGTTGTTGGTGTTTTCAAAAAGTAGTTGACAGTGTTTGATGTGTTTGTGGTTTGCTTTGAGTGGAGTGAGTGGAGTGTGGCGGTGGCAAACTGGCAATGTTCCAGTAACGGTTTGCTCCACAAACTCCACACTGCTGTCACGGATCCGTTTCTGCCGCCAACTCGCTGCACAGGCTTGGTGGAACCTGTTCATATTGTTGTAAGTGTGTTTTGTGCCTTTCAAGAGAGAATGGGCCAACATTTCACTGCTTTTCATGGGAGGGCAAAATTCAAACATTTTATTTGACGTCTTTTAAAAAATCTTGAATATTTCTGGGACTGGAAATCTCTTTGTATTTTTGAAGTTAGTTAAAAAGTGTATCAAGTCAGAATATGTGCACCATTTATGTTGAGAAGCGTTTTTGCGAGGGGTCGTTTTCAAAATGGTTTACGTCCACGTAAAAAAGACCGTTGCGGGCCGCCCGGGCCGGGCTGTGACGTCATCAGCCGTGACGTCACCAGGCCTCAGAGCGACCGTGACGTCATCATGGCGAGAGCCTGCCCGCTGCCTTTCCTTCCTGATTCTTTTCGTTCATATTTACTCTGTGGTGTGTGTGTGTGTTATGGGCCGGCCCGGGCCGGGCTGTGACGTCATCACCAGGAACCAGGCCGGCCGTGACGTCACCAGGCCAGAAGGCTGCCCGGCGCCCGCTGCCTCCCCTTCCCTTCCTGCCTCTCTTCGTACATATTTGCTGTGTGTGTGTGTGTGTGTGTGTGTGTGTGTAATTCACCACGATGGTCCCCTTGTCACCCAATCAGCCTTTCCCATTACGGAGCGAGTGGTGGTGGTGTGTGTGTGTATGTATGTATGTTCAGCCGCTGTGTGTGTGTGTGTGTGTGTCAAATCATTCTTCCTACACGCGTCTCTCTTCTCTCTTCTGTCTTATCTCTCTACTTCCCATCCATGTGCTGTTTGAAAGAGATGTTTGATGTACGGTGTGTATACACCTTTCTTCCGCGGTGTGTGTGTGTGTGTGTGTGTTACTGTGTTTAGCCGCAGCCACTGTGTGTGTGTTTAACCACCGCCGTTGCGGTGTGTGTGCGTGTGTGTGTGGTTAGCAGCCGCCTGATTAGAGACCACAACACACTCCACACACCGGGACAGCGAGGCCACAACCCCTCCATCATCTATTTACTGCTATGGATTGTTCCGCTGCTCCATCTATGAAGTCCGTTCTAGGTGTGGCAGATTCCGGAATTCCCATTGCCATTTCGACAGCCATTTATAATTATCAGATTAAAATCGTCGCCGTACTTTCTCTCTCTCTCTCTCTTATACAGTGAAGTTATCGATCAATCAATCTCATATTTATATAATGTAATTTATATTTGACTTATTTAGTATTTATTTATCATTCATTTTCTACTTTCTTTTCTACACCATCTACGTGAGGTGAACGTGTGGGTTGTAGCTTGCCCTGACTCCAACCAGGTGAGGGAGGGACTGAGGGACACACTGACCACCACCACCACCACCACCACATCGGGGAAACATTAGGAAAACCTCTGCCACATGTCACAGAATTGATATAAATTGTTGTAATCCTAAACACGGCCACTCACTGTGCTGTGGCTTCCAAAACAGTCACCAGAATGAAAAAAAAAAATGTGTCATGGTACTGGTGAGGTTACACAGCATTACAGGGCCCTTGTGTGTGTAATTAAATGCCATTAATAATCTGGGGGAGCTGTTTATTACAAAGGAAGCGTTGTGAGGAAGATATTAAGTAGAAACATCATTACCGATCATGGACTCTCTCTCTCTCTCTCTCTCTCTCAACGTAATAGATGACATACATAAACTATTAAACTATAATACAACCTTCAATATTATAACTAACAAAATAAATAAGTTAATACAGATAGATGGAAAAATAGGTAAAATAAATAAATCAAATAAGTAAATATAAAACGATAATACAGTTTAGAGAAAATAGAAAGATAGATAAGAAAATAGATAAAATAAATAAATAAAATAAATATGAAATGATAATACAGTTTTAAATATAATGATTAAGAAAATAGATCAAATAAATCAATGAAATAAATATGAAATGATAATACAACCTTTATTATTATTATTGAAGAGAAAAATGGAAATAGATAAGTAGATAAATGATACAACCTTAGATATTATTAAAAAGAAGAAAATAATAAATAGATAGAGAAATAACACCCAATTAAAACTAGAAATAAAGACAAGAATACAAATAATAACAAAACAAGCAAATAATTTAGAGAATATAAAAAGAAGAAATGAAAGAAAAATAAACACACACACACACACACACACATGGTAAAAAAAAAACGTCCCAGTACTGAAGGGGTTAATTCTTACCTAATCTAATCTTGTAAATTTCCTAACTTAACCTAACTAAATATAACTAAGCCAAGTTTTCCTGATATAATGTCATTTTTACCTAACCTAACCTAATCTTGTCAATTTTCTAACTTAACCGAACAATCTACTTTAATGTAAGCTTTCCTAATATTAGCTAACTTAATCTTAATCTAACCTAACCTTGTAAATTCCATAACTTAACCTAACAGCGTAATTTCATCTAAGTTTTCCTAATATTATCTAGTGCAACTTTAACCTAACCTAACCTAATCTAATCTAGCCTAGCCTTTTTGATTTGCAAGCTTACCTAACCTAACCTAGCCTTTTTAATTTACAAGCTTAACTAACCTAACCTAACCTAGCCTAGCCTAGCCTTTTTTATTTGCAAGCTTAACTAAACTAAACTAAACTAACCTAACCTAACCTAGCCTAGCCTTTTTTATTTGCAAGCTTACCTAACCTAACCTAACCTTTTTTATTTACAAGCTTAACTAATCTAACCTAACCTAACCTAGCCTTTTCTATTTGCAAGCTTACCTAACCTAACCTAACCTCACCTAACCTAGCCTAGCCTTTTTATTTGTAACCTAACCTAATATTATCTAATGAAACTTCAACTAACCTCGCCTAACCTCACCTGACCTTGTAACTGATCTAACCATAAAAACGAGAAAAAAATTTAAAGAAACGAAAAAAAAGAGAAAATAAATAAATAAATGAAGGAATTAAGAGAAAGAGAAAAAGAACCTCACCTAACGTAGAATGCCATCTTGGAGAAGCACTAGGAACCATCAAAGTCTCACAACCTAACTACTATTGGCAATGAAAGTTTAACGTATTTTGACAGTAACCTAACCTAACCTGACCTAACTAGTATTGGCAATGAAGGACCACAGCAGCCTGACCCAACCTGACCTAACTAGTATTGCCAATGAAGGTTTAAGGTATTTTGACAGTAACCTAACCTAACCTAACCCAACCTGATCTAACTAGTATTGGCAATGAAAGTTTAAGGTATTTTGACAGTAAACCTGACCTAACCTGACCCAACCTGACCTAACTAGTATTGGCAATGAAAGTTTAAGGTATTTTGACAGTAACCTAACCTAACCTGACCTAACCTGACCTAACTAGTATTGGAAATGAAGGTTTAAGGTATTTTGATAGTAACCTGACCTAACCTGACCCAACCTGACCTAACTACTATTGGCAATGAAAGTTTAAGGTATTTTGACAGTAACCTAACCTAACCTGACCTAACTAGTATTGGAAATGAAAGTTTAAGGTATTTTGATAGTAACCTAACCTGACCTGACCCAACCTGACCTAACTAGTATTGCCAATGAAGGACCACAGCAGCCTGACCCAACCTGACCCAACCTGACCTAACTAGTATTGGCAATGAAGGTTTAAGGTATTTTGACAGTAACCTAACCTAACCTGACCCAACCTGACCTAACTAGTATTGCCAATGAAGGACCACAGCAGCCTGACCCAACCTGACCCAACCTGACCTAACTAGTATTGACAATGAAAGTTTAAGGTATTTTGATAGTAACCTAATCTAACATGACTTTGACCTGACCTAACCTGACCCAACCTGACCTAACTAGTATTGGAAATGAAAGTTTAACGTATTTTGACAGTAACCTAACCTAACCTGACCCAACCTGACCTAACTAGTATTGCCAATGAAGGACCACAGCAGCCTGACCCAACCTGACCTAACTACTATTGGCAATGAAAGTTTAAGGTATTTTGATAGTAACCTAATCTAACATGACTTTGACCTGACCTAACCTGACCCAACTTAAACCAGCCTGACTCGCCCTTAGCCTGACCTAACCTAACTTAACCTAGCCAATCACAAACACTACAACACCAATGCATCTCCTGGATTCAAAACACACTCTAGCTTATTCACAGCATTGACTCTGTATGAATGCTCGTTTTCTGTTCATCTACACTCATTATAAGGACAGACTAAGCTTTTCTGTTTATTTATGGCATTAAATGTGTGAAGGCTCGTTTTCTGTTGATCTGCACACTCGTTAGAAGGACAGACTATGCTTTACTTCAAGATCTGGAAACCACACACTCCAGGACATCACTCGGACCGACACAGGAGGAGACAGACTCGAACCTAGCCTAGCCTAGCCTAACCTTACCTAATGTAACAGTCCCACAGCCTTCAGATCAAATATGACTCGCCTAATTGACATACGAAAGACAATGATAACAGCTCTCTCTCTCTCTCTCTGCTTGATACCAAACACCAAAGCATAAACACCACAGCAAATATAAACAGCAAACACAGCCCTATTCTCTCTCTCTCTCTTGTGCCAAATAAGAATGGAAACCGCATTTACAACAGCAAACATCTCTCTCTCTCTCTAATCTTGTACCAAACAGCATCTACAACAGCAAACATTCTCTCTCTCTCTCTCTCTCTCACTCTAATCTTGTACCAAACAGCATAACACAGCAATGAAAACAGCAAACACAGCTCTCTCACTCTTTCTATACCCTATCACACTGCCTCAAATCAATCTCTTCAAAGCGCTCCCCTCCACCACCTGCCACCACTTCCTCTGAGTCCACGCTACCCCTTACATTTCTCAGCGCCACAGCTTGCCCCTTCATCCCATACCTCCTCTGGGGACAGCAGCACCCCCACAGACACATCCTCACCCCCTGCACACCCCCCTTGCCTCCCCACATGCCTCTAAACTCCCCCCAAACCTCTCGCAAGACAGCAAAGATGTGATAAATGTTTTTGACTAAGAATGGAGAGACGGAGGCGGACAGACCAGCCCAGAGGTAGATTCTAATGACCATGAAGGAGATGTTGGTCAGCCAGAGGTGTGTGAGCTTGTATATTGGCGGTAAGATGCGGTTCAGCTTACCAAGGCCGTAATCCGAGTGTGAAAGCTTAACCAGAGCCAAAGCTGGGAGGAATAAGTTGATGCAAGCTAGAGAAAGTATCAGTTGCTCAAGAGAGAGAGGGAGAACTAAGCTTGACTCACTCTGGATTCAAGAGGGAGAAATGCTACAGTGTCCAGGGTTTCTAAAGCTGTTCCGTGGGATAGGGCACGTATATATGCCTCTCTAGCCTTCACGTCTTCCTGTAAAGGCCCTGCGGAACCCCATGTGCTCTGCCCCTCCACTAAAAGCCCAAACACAAGAGCGGTGAGGGAAATCGTAACTTTGAGCAACTGTGGGCTTAGAAACGCATCGGTGCTGATCATATTCGGTATCTCGGAGCGGAAAATGACACAAATCTTGGCGACCATCAGAGCAGTGTAGAGAACCCACACGTAAACAGGCTCTGCTCGTACCCCAAAGATGCGTTCATGGACTGGGGTGTGCTGGTGGAGTTGGTGGTGTTGTGTGGTGTTGCTATGGTGTCGCTTCATCTCCTTGTTCCTCCTGTAGCCCCCATACATCGCCGCCACGAAGGGAAACACCATCAGGAAATCCGGAAGGAGCCAAAAATAATTTAAAGATGTTTTCTTGTCGAACGCCAGAATGTAGATGTCCAGAATGACCCCCTGTGCTCCAGCCACCACCAGCAGCACCACCGTCAGCGCCGCGTGGTACACCAGGCCCCACGTCAGGCTGAACGGACACACACCACCCGACATTGCCTGTGGGGCGATGGAGGGGATTAGTGTTATGGGGTATGTGTCAATGTATGGGGTATAGTGTTAAGTGTGAGGGGTGGGTGGGGGTCGGGGTCGGGTAGTGTGTGTGTGTGTGTGTGTGTTTGAGTGTATGTGTGTGTGTATCAGTAACACAACATACATGCTTTAACCTAACCTAACCTAACCTAACACAGCCCTAACACTCACCTTCTACTCTAACTTAATATGCAAACACCAACACAACCAGCCATCGTCACACTAACACAGCAAAAACACAACAAACTCGGAATAACACAGCAAAGACACACTAAACTCGGAAAAACACAGCAAAAACACACTAAACTCGGAATAACACAGCAAAAACACAACAAACTCCTAGTAACACAGCAAAAACACACTAAACTCGGAATAACACAGCAAAACACACCAAACTCGCAGTAACACAGCATAAACACACTAAACTCGGAAAAACATGGCAAAAACACACTAAACTCGGAATAACACAGCAAAAACACACCAAACTCAAAATAACACAGCAAAAACACAACAAACTCCTAGTAACACAGCAAAAACACAACAAACTCCTAGTAACACAGCAAAAACACAACAAACTCCTAGTAACACAGCAAAAACACAACAAACTCCTAGTAACACAGCAAAAACACACCAAACTCGCAGTAACACAGCAAAAACACAGTAAACTCACAGTAACACAGCAAAAACACACCAAACTCTCAGTAACACAGCAAAAACACACCAAACTCACAATAACATAGCAAAATTACACCAAACTCACAGTAACACAGCAAAAACACACCAAACTCAAAATAACATAGCAAAAATACACCAAACTCACAGTAACACAGCAAAAACACAGCAAAAACACACTAAACTCGGAATAACACAGCAAAAACACACCAAACTCAAAACAACACAGCAAAAATACACCAAACTCCTAGTAACACAGCAAAAACACACCAAACTCACAGTAACACAGCAAAAACACACCAAACTCAAAATAACATAGCAAAAATACACCAAACTCACAGTAACACAGCAAAAACACAGCAAAAACATACCAAACTCAAAATAACACAGCAAAAATACACCAAACTCACAGTAACACAGCAAAAACACACCAAACTCACAATAACACAGCAGAAACACAGCAAACTTGCAGTAACACAGGAAAAATACACCAAACTCAAAATAACACAGCAAAAATACACCAAACTCACAGTAACACAGCAAAAACACACCAAACTCACAATAACACAGCAGAAACACACCAAACTTGCAGTAACACAGCAAAAACACACCAAACTCAAAATAACACAGCAAAAATACACCAAACTCACAGTAACACAGCAGAAACACACCAAACTCACAGTAACACAGCAAAAACACACCAAACTCACAATAACACAGCAGAAACACACCAAACTTGCAGTAACACAGCAAAAACACACCAAACTCAAAATAACACAGCAAAAATACACCAAACTCACAATAACACAGCAGAAACACAGCAAACTTGCAGTAACACAGGAAAAATACACCAAACTCAAAATAACACAGCAAAAATACACCAAACTCACAGTAACACAGCAAAAAACACACCAAACACAGCAAACGAAGGAGGGGCAAACTTTTTAACACTGTGCCTAAATAAAAATAATAAATTCACAATCTTACATCACTCATCCTTTAGAGAAACACAAACTGGCTTAGAACAACGACAACAATTGAAAGGAAACAGGTCCACTTAAAAGACAGTCCCCGTTTGGTAGTTAGCCACAATAAAGGCATGTCTTTAAACCACCTAAACTCACCTAACTTCAAAATATTCACCCTAACACTCAAACCTATCCTAACCTGGGTAAATTTGCAGTTTAGGTAAGGTTAGGTTAGGTTAGGATAGTTTATGGGGGTCCGGGGGGCTGTTAGGATAGCTTAGGGGGCGTCCAGGGGCTGTTAGGTTAGGTTAGGGTCGCTTATGGGGGACTAGGGGGCTGTTAGGTTAGGTTAGGTTAGGATATCTTACGAGGGTCCGGGGGGCTGTTAGGTTAGGTTAGGATAGCTTAGGGGGCGTCCAAGAGCTGTTAGGTTAGGTTAGGATAGCTTAGAGGGCGTCCAGGGGCTGTTAGGTTAGGTTAGGATAGCTTAGGGGTTTGGGGGCTGTTAGATTAGGTTAGGTTAGCTTAGAGGGGTTTGGGGGCTGTTAGGTTAGGATAGCTTACGGGGGACTGGGGGGCTGTTAGGTTAGGTTAGGATAGCTTACGGGGGTCCGAGGGGCTGTTAAGTTAGGTTAGGATAGCTTATGGGGGTCCAGGGGCTGTTAGGTTAGGTTAGGATAGCTTACGGGGGACCGGGGGACTGTTAGATTAGGTTAGGTTAGCTTAGGGGGGTCTGGGGCTGTTAGGTTAGGTTAGCTTAAAGGGGTCTGGGGGTGGTTAGGTTAGGACAATTAGAGTGGAAAATAACGAAGAATTTTTACATTTACAATTTTTTGGGGTAAGGTTAGGTTAGGTTAGGTTAAGTTAGGACAGTTTAGGTTAGGTTAGGTAAGGTTAGATAAGGTAAGGTAAGGTTAGGTTAGGTTAGATTAGATAAGGTTAGGTTGGATAAGGTTATGTTAGGTTAAGTAAGGTTAGGTTAGGTTAGGTTAGGTTAGATAAGGTTAGGTTAGTTTAGGTTAGGTTAGGTTAGGTTAGGTAAGGTTAGGACAGTTTAGGGAGGTCTGCGCACCCCAGACTTAAGAATTTTGACGTTTTCCAAATTTCTCCTTAAAAAAACCGGTTATTTTGTCCTTAGACTTTTAATTTATTTTTCCCTGATCGCCATATCCCCTCATACCCCCTCCCCCACACTAAACCCCAGATTCCTCACAGTTCCCCTAAGCTAGCTGGGACACGGGGAGGACGGGGACGGAGGATGGGATGGGATGGAGGGAAAAAGAGATATCCTATTCTATATTACCCAAACCTAACCTAACTTCCTAACATTGACCCTAACACGAAATCCTAACCCCATTAACCCAACACCACCAAGATACACACACACGAAACACCACCGAGACAGCACACGTGTTTAACCTAACCTAACCTAACCCAACACTACCTCAACACTTTTCAACACTCCCAAGAACTTAAAATGTAGTGTTATTCGTTATTTTGAGATAATTACCGTGTTTTTAAGCCAGCCACGCCCACCTGTTATGCCAAGCCACCAACCCGCAGTGTCGAGGTTACGTTACGGAGATTTTGGCGCCAACTTCGATAAATCCGTGTTAAATTGTCGAGATTTGTGGTGGGTGTGTATATTTATGTTGTTTTTCTATATTTTCGTGTGTTTTGATGTGTTTTATTGTGTTTTTGTGCTTTTTTTCTTTATTTTGGTTATTTTGGGTGTGTTTTTAGCTGGTATTATGTATTTGTTATGTGTTATGTCACCACCACCACCACCACCACCACCAAAACCGCAGCTGCTATTACTATTACTATTGCCACGACTACTACTTCTACTACTACTACTGCTGACGCGACTATTGATAATGTTAATGTTATGCGTGCAATATCAGCCTTTACATCTCTCTCTCTCTCTCTCTCTCTCTCTCTCTCTCTCGATATGATAATGGTACGTGTCGATACATTAAGAGAGAGAGAGAGAGACTCGATATGATAATGGGTACGTGTCGATACTAAAAGAGAGAGAGAGAGAGAGAGAGAGAGAGAGAGAGAGAGAGAGAGAGAGAGAGAGAGAACGAAAGGAGATAAAGAAAAAAAAAAAAAAAAGTCGACAGCCAAACAGATCATTCAAATTCCCCGCTTAAATCCGAGTTTCCTATTGGCTGATGAACACGAGCTCTGATTGGCTGGCCTGGAGGACACCGCTGGGAGAACCAATCAGCGTTGAGGATAGTGTAAACAAATGATTCTCAGCTGATGATAAGAAAAAATAAGAAAATAAAAGAAATGGAGAATATAAATAACAACAACAAAAAATAAGTTAGAAAAATATACGAAGTACTTTTTGGCTGTAAGAGTTAGGGATAGTAGTAGTAGTAGTAATAGTAGTAGTAGTAGTAGGTCAGTGAGTGCGGGAGAGTAGTGAGTAATTGTCGTGTGATGGTGAGTGGTGAGTGACTGGTGACTGGAGGTGAGTGTCCGACTGTCTGAGTGTGTGGTGAGTGGTGTGGTGGTGATGTGCATGGTGTGGTAGTGTGGTAATAGTAGTAGTAGTAGTAGTGGTGGTGGTAGTAGTAGTAGTGTGTGTGTGTGTGTGTGGTAGCACACACACACACACACACACACACACAATTAAAGAAAGTGAGAGAGAAATAATGAGAGAAAAAGAAAGGTACATATATATTCTCTCTCTCTCTCTCTCTCTCTCTCTCTCTCTCT
The DNA here is from genome assembly GCF_017591435.1 of Portunus trituberculatus. Taxonomy (NCBI): domain Eukaryota; kingdom Metazoa; phylum Arthropoda; class Malacostraca; order Decapoda; family Portunidae; genus Portunus; species Portunus trituberculatus. The sequence goes on along the minus strand of NC_059256.1, from coordinate 2,130,427 downwards.
CTCTCTCTCTCTCTCTCTCTCTCTCTCTCTGACCACATCTTATGGCAAAGGTTTAGAGTTTCACGAGAGAGAGAGAGAGAGAGAGATCAATTTTCACGCTCCCCTTTGCAGGTTGAAATGGAACTCTTAAGAACGTAAGAAGAGGAGAAGGAGGAGGAAGGAAGAAGAAGAAGAAGAAGAAGAGGAAGAAGAAGAAGAAGGAGAAGAAGAAGAAGAAGAAGAAGAAGAAGAAGAAGGAGGAGGAGGAAGAAGCCATACAAAACATTCATGAACACAACACACACACACACACACACACACACACACACGAAATGAATGAGAGAGAAATGTAAAAAAAATAAAAACAATCTCTCTCTCTCTCTCTCTCTCTCTCTTCTACACAAAAACACCCTTAAACACCTCAAATACACCCAAAACACACCTAACAAACACCTTTAACATTCATGAACCACAACAAAACACACCCAAACACTCTAAAAACACTCAAAAACACCCAAAACACCTCAAACATCCCCAAAAACACCTTTAAATATCCCAAAACACCTCAAAACACTCATTAAACATCTTATAACACTCATATAACACCCTAAAACACCTCAAAACACGTAAAACACCTCAAACCACCCAAAAACACATAAACATCTCAAAACACCCCAAAACACACTTAAATCTCAAAACACTCCTTAAACACCCTAAAACTCTTCAGAACCACCCTAAAACACCTCAAAACACCCTGAAGCACCCAAAATCACCAAAAACACGCTTTAAACACTCCTGAAATACTCTTAAAACACTGAAAACACACAAAATATTCAAAACCACCCAAAACACCTTAAAACACACAAAACACTCTATAACACTCAAATACAAAATCACCCTTAAACACCCCAAACCACACATAAACACCCAAAAACACCCTAAAACACCTCAAAACACCAAAGCACCCAAAAGCACCAAAACACGCTTTGAAATACTCAAAACACTCAAACACACAAAATATTCAAACCACCCAAAACACCTTAAAACACACAAACACTTATTACACCCCAAATATATACACAAACCACTCAAACACCCAAAACAAAACCACCTCAAAACACCCTAAAGCACCAAAACACTCAAAACATCAAAACACACCTAAAACACTCCTGAAATACTTAAAACACTGAAAACACACAAAATATTCAAAACCACCCAAAACACCTTAAAAACACACAAAAACACTCTATAACACCCCAAATATACCACAAAACCACCCTTAAACACCCCAAAAACACCCTAAACCACCCAAAAACACTCAAAAGCATCCAAAAGCACGCTTGAAACACTCTTAAAACACTGAAAACACTCAAAACACACAAAAACATTCAAAACCACCCAAAAAACACCCAAAAACACTATAACACCACAAATATACCTGAAAACACTTAAACACTCAAAACACTTAAACCACCCCAAACACCCCAAAACACCCTAAAACACCCCACCCAAACACCCTAAACCACCCAAAACACCTTAAACCACCCAAAACACCCATAAACACCCAAAAACACTTAAACCACCCAAAACACCCAAAACACCAAAACACTCTAAAACACCCCAAAATACCACAAAAACACCCAAACTAAAAACACACAAAACACTCCAAAACACCTAACACCCCAAAACACAAAACACTTAAACACCCAAAACACCCAAAACACCCTAAAACACCCCAAAAACACCCTAAACCACCCAAAAACACCCTAAACCACCCAAAACACCCAAAAACACCTTAAACCACCCAAAAACACCCCAAAAACACCCTAAACCACCCAAAAACACCTTAAACCACCCAAAAACTCAGCAAAATGAACCCAAGAGAGACCCAGGATGTGCCATTTAACCTGACGTCCTTCTGCGGAAGTCTCAATTCCTTCACTCCCTGGGACTCTGCGGACCTGAATTTCGGGCTGTGCTTTCAGAAGGCCCTGATCGCCGTCCCTGCTTACTCCCTGCTGGCTGTCGTCTCTGCATACTACACAGGGAGGCAGTCGGAATGGGTGGTTCGGAGAAGATGGCAGGTGGCGGTGATCAGCGGCAGAATGTGGGCAGGAGGCGTTATGGCCCTCCTGGCACTGCTGCAGCCTGTCCTGGTGGTGTGTGTGGGGCATGGGGGTGTGTTCTGGGTGGATGCCCTGCTTGGAGGTGTTCAGGTGGGTTTTTGGGGGTGTTTTGGGGTTGTTTTGTGGTATTTTGGTGTGTTTTGAGTGCATTTTGGGATGATATTGATGTGTTTTGGGGTGTTTTGAGTGTGTTTTGGGGTGGTTATGCTGTGTTTTAAGTGTTTTGGGTGTTTTGCAATGTTTTCAGTGTGTTTAGGGGTGTTTTAAGTGTATTAGGGAGTGTTTTGAGTGTTTTTATGGATGTTTTGAGTGTTTGAGTGTGTTTTGCAGTGTTTTGAGTGTTTGAGTGTGTTTGCAGTGTTTTGAGTGTGTTTGGGGGTGTTTTGAGTGTTTGAGTGTGTTTTGCAGTGTTTTGAGTGTGTTTGGGGGATTTTGAGTGTTTGAGTGTGTTTTGGGTGTGTTTGTGTTTGAGTGTCATGGGATGTTTGAGTGTGTTTGAATGCATTTTTTGATGTTTTGAATGTTTTTTGAGTCTCTCTCTCTCTCTCTCTCTCTCTCTCTCTCTCTCTCTCTCTCTCTCTCTCTCTCTCTCTCTCTCACAGATAATAACCTGGCTGGTACATCTTAGCTACCTCGCGTCACTCAAGACTCGCCTCAGCCTCGGAACAAGAGGACCTGCTGCTGTGGTCCTTGCATGGTTGCCTACCTTTCTAGTGACTGCCAACCTTGCCCGCACTGCTTGGTACTGCCCCGCCGACACCCCCACCATGCCCCCACAGGCTCTCAATGTCTGGAGGGGTGTCGCACTCTCTAGTTTGGTGGTTCAAGTAAGTTTTAGGGGTGTTTTGTGGTTTATGGGGTGTTAGGGATAGTTTAAGGGGGTTTTTGGGTGTTTTGTGGTGTTTTGGGTGTGTTTTGGTGTTTTTGGGGTGTTTTGGGATGTGTTAGGGTGTTTTTGGGGTGTGTTTGAGTGTTTTGGGTGTTTGGGGATGTATTAGGTGTGTTTGATTGTTTTTGAGTGTTTTGTATGTTTTGGTGTGTTTTGGGGTGTTTGAGTGTATTTTGGGATGTTTTGGGGTGTGTTTGATTGTTTTTGAGTGTTTTGTATTTTTGGTGTGTTTTGGGGTGTTTTGGGGGTGTGAGTGTATTTTGGGGTGTTTTGTATGTTTTTGGTGTGTTTTGGGGTGTTTGAGTGTATTTTGGGGTGTTTTGGGTATTTTTGGGGTATTTTGGGTGTGTATGTGGAGATGTGGTGTGTTTTTTGAGGTGTTTTAGGGTGTGTGTGGAGTTGTGGTGTGTTTTGAGATGTTTTGGATGTGTTTTGGTGTGTTTTGGTGTGAAATGAGGTGTTTTGGGGTGTGTTGAAATAAGTGATTTTTTGGGTGTTTTTGGGGTGTTTGGGTGTGTTTTGGGGATGTGGTGGGTTGAAATGGGTGTTTGTGGGGTGTGTGGTGTCTGTTTTTGGGGTGTTTTGGGTATTTTGGGTATGTTTTGAGGGGTTTTGGGTGTTTTAGGTGTATTTTGAAGGGTTTGAGGGACATTTTTGGGGTGTTTTGAAAATGTGTTTTATTTACTCCATAAATGATAAAAAAAAATAGGGTGTGTTTTATGGTGTTTTGAGGGGTTTGAGGGACATTTTTGGAGTGTTTTGAAAATGTGTGTTTTACCCTATAAATGATAAAAAAACAGAGATATGTACATGTGGCGTGGGAGTGAATGTTCATAGACAAATTTTGACAGTATTTCAATAACATGTCTAAAAAAATGTACATATCTCTCCGCGTATTCGTATTTCACTGCCTACTACTACGCACGTACACACACCATTTCACTCATCACATCTCGTAGACCGATGATATGTGTCCGCGATGATTCTCAGTAAATAAAACGCATTTTCAAAACACCCCAAAAATGTCCCTCAAACCCTCAAAACACCCCAAACACACCCCATTTTTTATTTATCATTTATAGGGTAAAACACACATTTTCAAAACACCCCAAAAATGTCCCTCAAACCCCTCAAAACACCCCAAAACACACCCCATTTTTTTTATTTATCATTTATAGGGTAAAACACACATTTTCAAAACACCCCAAAAATGTCCCTCAAACCCCTCAAAACACACCCCATTTTTTTTATTTATCATTTATAGGGTAAAACACACATTTTCAAAACACCCCAAAAATGTCCCTCAAACCCCTCAAAACCCCCCAAACACACCCTATTTTTGTATCATTTATGGGATAAATAAAACACATTTTAAAACACCTCAAAAACATCCCTCAAACCCCTCAAAATACACCTAAAACACCCAAAACCCTCAAAACATACCCAAAACACTATAATGTAAACTAATGACATCTCCTAACTGCATCAGGTGGGGTACCTCCTGACGCTCTTCCCACAAGGCAGTGTTGGGGTGTCACAGTACCAGGAGCTGCACAGAGAGGCTACAGAGACCACGCCACTCATGGAAACATCTTATCATGACTACAGCGGGTGTGTGTGTGTGTGTGGGTGTTTTGGGTGTGTTGGGTGTGTTTGTGTGGGTGTGCGTGTGTGTCTGTGTGTTTTTGTGGTGTGTTTTTGGGGGTTTTTTGAGTGTGTTTGTGTGTGTGTGTATTTTGGGTGTGTTTTGAGTGTTTTTGGGGTGTTTTTGTGGTGTGTTTGGTGTTTTATGTTTTGTGGGTGTTTTTGTGGTGTGTTTGGTGTTTTTGGGGGTGTTTTTGGTGTTTTTTGGGGTGTGTTTGTGTGTGTGTGTATTTTGGGGTGTGTTTTGAGTGTTTGGGTGTGTTTTTGGGAGTGTTTTTTGTGTGTTTGGGTGTGTTTTGAGTGTTTGAGTATTCTAGAGAGTGTTGAGTGTGTTTTGAGTGTATTTAAAGAAGTTTGAGTGTGTTTTGAGTGCATTTGAAGGTATTAGAGTGTGTTTTGAGTACTTTTGAAGATGTTTGAGTGTTTTGAGTCCATTAGAAGATGTTAAGGTGTGTTTTGAGTGCATTTGAAGATGTTTGAGTGTGTTTTGAGTGCATATGATGATGTTAGACTGTCTTTTGAGTGCATTTTAAGATGTTTGAGTGCATTTAAAGATGTTTGCGTGCATTTTTGAGTGCATGTACGTATGTGTGTGCGTGTCTTTAATCTACCACCCCTTCGGCCACCACTAACCCCCTGTCAACCCCCACCCCCCCCACAGGTTCCATGAGGCAGCTGACCCCTACCATTTGGGCGTGGCAGAGGAACAGGTCAACTTTCTATCTCGTTTGACCTTACATTGGGTCAACCCCCTCATGAGGAAGGGGTCACGGGGCCTATTGACCTCTGCCGATGACCTCCACGACCTTCCACTGACCTTGCGCACTGACCTTCTGGCTCATAAGGTGATTGGGGTGGTGGTGGTGGTGGTGGTGGTGAGGGAGATAGGGGGATGTGTTGGTGAAAGATAGTTAGAGAGAGAGAGAGAGAGTTGGGTTGTATTAGTGTGTGTGTGTGTGAGAGAGAGAGAGAGAGAGAGAGAGAGAGAGCAAAAATTGAGAAAAAATTAATGTGAGAGAGAGAGAGAGAGAGAGAGAGAGAGAGAGAGAGAGAGTTGAGAAAAAATTAATGAGAGAGAGAGAGAGAGAGAGAGAGAGAGAGAGAGAGAGAGAGAGAGAGAGAGAGAGAGAGAGAGAGAGAGAGAGAGAGAGAGAGAAACAAATAGAGAGAGAGATGAGAAAAAAATCAAACCAAATCTCTCTCTCTCTCTCTCTCTCTCTCTCTCTCTCTCCCTCCCTCTCTCTCTCTCTCTCCCTCCCTCCCTCCCACCCCACTAACCACTTCACCCACTCACTCACCAGGTACAGTGGAACATCTTAACTGCACAACCACTGCACCCCACAGCCACCACATCCACCACCACAGCGACCACCACCACCACATCCTTCCTCTGGGTCCTTCACAGAGTGCTAGGGCCCCAGTTCTACGCCTTAGGGATCCTACGACTGGCTGGGGATATTTTAGGATTTGCAGGACCCTTGTTACTTCACGAATTGGTCCTTTTCGTGGAGAAGAAGGAGGAGGATGTGCTCTGGGGCTGGGTATACGCTGGGGGGCTGTGTGGGGCTGCTCTTGTAGGTATGTTTGGGTGTTTTGAGGTGTTTTGGGGTGTTATAGTGTGTTTTTTGGGTGTTTTTGGGTGTTTTTGGGTGTTTTTGGTGTGTTATTGTGTGTTTTGGGGTGTTTTGGTGTGTTTTGGGGTGTGTTTTGGTGTGTTTTGGGTGTTTTGGTGTGTTTGGAGTGTTTTGGTGTGTTTTGGAGTGTTTTGGTGTGTTTTGGAGTATTTTGTGTGTTTTGGGCATTTTGGTGTGTTTTGGGGTGTTATAGTGTGGTTTTGAGTGTTTTGGGGTGTTTTGGTGTGTTTGGTGTTTGGTGTGTTTTGGGTGTTTTGGGTGTTTTGGGTGTGTTTGGTGTGTGGGTTTGAGTGTTTTGAGTGTTTTGGTGTGTTTTGTGTGTTTTGGTGTTTGAGGTGTTTGGTGTGTTTGTGTTTTGGTGTGTTTTGTGTGTTTTGTGTGGTTTTAGTGTGTGTTTTGTGTTTTGGGTGTTTTGGTGTGTTTGGGGTGTTTTGGGATATTATGAGTTGGTTTTGGGTGTTTTTAGGGTGTTTTGGAGTGTTTTAGATTTTAGGTGTGTTTTGGAGTGTTTAGTGTGTTTTGGTTGTGTTTAGAGTGTTTAGGTGTGTTTGGAGTGTTTTGGTGTGTTTGTGGGATGTTTTGGGGTGTTTTGTGTGTTTTTGGGGTGTTTTGGGGTGGTTTGTGTGT